>NW_026733090.1:57500-122149 GCF_028476545.2 Physella acuta
TAACAAAATTAAAACTTATGTTTATTAATCAATAATACTTCTCAAAATTCAGTGTTTTCGTTGTGTTTTTTTGGTAGTGCGTAAATATTAATTTGGAGAAATGTAAAAATTGGAATGTCAACTTGGTACTTGTACAACTTGAGTTGAATTTTGTTTATATTAAAACCGTAGGAGTGTTGAGTTGTGTGCATATTAACACTGTAGGGGTGTTGTGTTTATACTGTAGGGGTGTTATGTGCATATAAAAACTGTAGGGGTGTTGTGTGTATATTAAAACTGTAGAGGTATTGGAGAGAAAGATGAAAAAAGTGCAATTGGTATAGGGAGGTTTACATACGGGTTAGTAGGGTATTCTACATTGGGATACTGACTTTTGAGAGGCTGACATGAGAGGGGCAGATTTTTCAGAGGCTGACTTTTGAGAGGCTGACGAGAGAGGCTGACATTGGAGAGGCTGACATTAGAGAGGCTGACATTAGAGAGGCTGACATTAGAGAGGCTGACATGAGAGAGGCTGACATTTGAGAGGCTGCGTTTTTGAGAGCTGACATTTGAGAGGCTGACATGAGAGAGGCTGACATAAGAGAGGCTGACATTAGAGAGGCTGACATTTGAGAGGCTGCGTTTTTGAGAGCTGACATTTGAGAGGCTGACATGAGAGAGGCTGACATTAGAGAGGCTGACATTAGAGAGGCTGACATAGAGAGGCTGACATTTGAGAGGCTGACATGAGAGAGGCTGACATTAGAGAGGCTGACATGAGAAAGGCTGACATGAGAGAGGCTGACATTTGAGAGGCTGCGTTTTTGAGAGCTGACATTTGAGAGGCTGACATGAGAGAGGCTGACATTAGAGAGGCTGACATTAGAGAGGCTGACATTTGAGAGGCTGCGTTTTTGAGAGCTGACATTTGAGAGGCTGACATGAGAGAGGCTGACATTAGAGAGGCTGACATTAGAGAGGCTGACATAGAGAGGCTGACATTTGAGAGGCTGACATGAGAGAGGCTGACATTAGAGAGGCTGACATGAGAAAGGCTGACATGAGAGAGGCTGACATTTGAGAGGCTGCGTTTTTGAGAGCTGACATTTGAGAGGCTGACATGAGAGAGGCTGACATTAGAGAGGCTGACATTAGAGAGGCTGACATAGAGAAGCTGACATTTGAGAGGCTGACATGAGAGAGGCTGACATTAGAGAGGCTGACATGAGAAAGGCTGACATGAGAGAGGCTGACATTTGAGAGGCTGCGTTTTTGAGAGCTGACATTTGAGAGGCTGACATGAGAGAGGCTGACATTAGAGAGGCTGACATTAGAGAGGCTGACATGAGAGAGGCTGACATTAGAGAGGCAGACATTAGAGAGGCTGACATTAGAGAGGCTGACATAGAGAGGCTGACATTTGAGAGGCTGACATGAGAGAGGCTGACATTTGAGAGGCTGCGTTTTTGAGAGCTGACATTTGAGAGGCTGACATGAGAGAGGCTGACATTAGAGAGGCAGACATTAGAGAGGCTGACATTAGAAAGGCTGACATAGAGAGGCTGAATTTTGAGAGGCTGCGTTTTGGAGAGCTGACATTTGAGAGGCTGACATTAGAGAGGCAGACATTAGAGAGGCTGACATTTGAGAGGCTGACATGAGAGAGGCTGACATTAGAGAGGCTGACATAGAGAGGCTGACTTTTGAGAGGCTGCCATTTGGAGAGCTGACATTTGAGAGGCTGACATTAGATAGGCTGACATTAGGGAGGCTGACATCAGGAAGGCTGACATAGCTGCCTGACGTCTAGAAGAATGACTGTGGGGATACTAGACAGGAAGCACAACGTTTGAATCAGTAATTCCTGTCAACACCCTCCAAAATATCTGTCAAGGACCATAACCCTATGGTAATTTGTCTCTTAATTCTAGCAACTTCCCAAAACCCGTTACTTGCCATAATAAATCCCTCACTAAGTGATTATTGCCGTTAAAGTGCCAGCACGCCTTGATACATAAATTAATTCTTAACGTAATTCCAAAACAATTTTCGTCAAAGTTTAGGTAATTTTATAAGAAAATAGGCTTCTAACATTCATTACCAATTCATGCTAACCCATGCCTACAACTGATAAATAATTCTCGCCCTTTGTTTTCATCCAATTACCTTACACTTAAACCTTCAAAAAGTGACAGGAACTTATGTGTAAAATGTACAACATAAAACGTATTCATATTCCTAGCATAAACTAGGCCTTATGAACACGGGAGTGAGAGGGGGGGGGAGTCATGAATTATTTAGTGAACGTGGACTAATACGTTTCTCCACCTTCGGGAATTCCCACGAGCTCCTGTTTCCCAGAATTCTGAATTCTACACCCTAAAACGCGCGTAAAATAAACACGCTTCCAGCTATTCACAGTAAAGTAATGTATGCCTTGAGCGAAGAAAGGACAAAACAAATATGTAACCATACACTCTAACAGGCCAGTGTTAGATGTATTTTAATATAATACTCATAATATAAAGCCAAAAGTTAACTTCTACCTAAATATTGATTTGAAAATTCAGAAGATGTCGAGAAATAATTTAGTTGTTCAGAAAATGTATTCTTCGTGGACTTTTAAAGACAATTGTACCGGTTTTAAAATTAGCAAAGGTTATTAAAGTAGATGCCCCAGTCATTGGCTATTGATTCGTTTCTTTGTAACGCCGGTGTTAACTTTCAATGATTTCCGCTGAAGATGTAGATCTATATAAATTAAATTATTTACTTCAATCTTATGGTGGACTGGGCAGTTGCGAAACCAGGAAAAATTCCGATAAGGTGTGAAGATCTGTGTTGTACTCGGCTAATTAGTGCTTTGTTTTTTTTTTAAACATATCTTTGTTTAATTAACCCTTCCTACTTGTTATATTGTTATTATTGTATATTGCTATTTGTAAAGTGGCCCGTGATTTTGTAAAGCTTCAGTCCTTATGATTGGATGAAGTAAAAAGAAAAGCTCCAACAAAAGTCGAGAAGGGAGCACTTTAATTTATTTCCCGGGACATTTGAACACAGCCAGTCCACCCCCGGGCGGCATACAATGGTTTACAGTATGAAATAGTTTTATTTCTTAGTTTCAAAAGCAATATGTGTACATATCATAAAATGAGAAATTATAAAGCACTTGACTGAGATAGCAATTATAAATACCCTGATGCGAGGTAAACAACGGGTTAGAGAGTTTGTGTTGTACGTAGTACGCACATTACAAATACGGAGGAGTTGATGACGTACGAGCACAGGATCTATAAATAGAAACAGAAGCGACTAGGAAAGCCATGAATAGCCAATAAAGACACGACCAAAAGGGATCTAATTTTCGCGCCATTTTTTATCATACAGAGCCGCGGCACGTGCAAGGGGCGGGGAGAGGCGGGAGGGTGAGTTAGGAGGAGCAGACGACAGGACGGACCCAGGGTGTGAAAATTGTTAATCCACAAAAACTAAACTCAGCCTGTGTAGTTTTTTTTTTTTTTTTTGTGGTTTTACGTTAGCTCAGTCTCTGATTTACTCGTTCTGACATTGAAAAAAAAAGCCCCGAAAAACAAATTACCCGCAACTGATGCGAAATCTGCAGCCTCCACTTCACATTTGCTCTACCCATTTAGAAGCCAAGTTGCCTTGACCAGTTTTTTTTCAGCTTCTTGTTTGTCCGCGATGTTGTGTGGCATTAATTTCACCGCGCTGCTCGTCCTCAATCTCTTCACATCGCTCGAGAAAAAAATGCAACATCGGTGTTTATCTGTGGCGCGACTTTTAATTTTCCTGTTAGCTGGAGGTTTTCACGGAAAAATCTAAAGGCGGTTATTAGTTTTAATTAAAGACATTTCAACAGCAATGAAGCCAATCTGACATAACGAGTAGGCCAATCAGACATGTTAATCTTACAGACTTACCGCCTGCCCTGTAGTTTACATGTAATAATTCTCGAGCATGTTCATTTTGTATTTTAAAATTACGATTCACACTCTCTTGCACCGTATAACCCTATGATTAAATAAAAATGTTTAAACTAAGATCCCTACTCTTTTACGCCTTATTACCCTGTGATAAAATAAAATAAAGTTAAGGTCAGTTTTTTGACAGTGTCCAGACCTTTATAAACAGTTGCTCAGACAGATACTCAAGTTCCGCTGGCCCAACACCATCAACATCGTATACCTATGAGAAACTACTTTTACTCATCTTTTGATCAACTTTTGCCTTGGTATTTTGTTTCCCTTCTTAATCATAAACAGAGTTTTTCCAGGCATCTCTTCGGGGGGTTTCAGCCCCCCCCCCCCCCCGAATTTTTTTTACCGTCGTCGTCCCCCCCCTCCCCCCCCCCCCCCCCGAACGAAATGAAATTTATATAATTTATATAGAAAATATATACTTTTAACAGTGTCCGCCCCCCGAAGAAAAGTCTACCGCCCCCCCCCCCCCCCGAAAATTTCAAGTGCCCCCCCCCCCCATCGGAGAAAAAGGTCTGGAAGAAACACTGATTATAAACATAAAAAAAGAAACTGATTACCATCTATTTCACATTTTTGTTGACTATAATTTTAAGGTAATTTTATATTTCTTTATATTCGGATTTCAAAAATTGCATTGTCGAATCATCATTTAGTAAATCACATAGCAAGTAAATCACCCAACAATTTTGCTAATCAGCAACCACGTGGGTAAGGTCTACCTAGTTCTAAAATTAGCTTGAGAGAGTTGTCTTGCATGTAAAAAAATTATTTCCCCTTAATTATTTAATGTATAGGAACAAACGTAAGCGACATCAACCAAACAGCTGGGAAATTATATTGCTAGTCAATGAATGGCTTTGCAATATAAAAAAAAATTGGTAGAAGATAAAAGGCAAAGTTTTATCAGTACAAAGATAAAATTAATCACCAGCTGTAGCTAAGTTATAATTATTGTCTTGTCTTTAATTAATTAGTGGCTTATTGGCGGAACTTTATTTGCATTGAGTTTTGTAAATGCCTTATATTAAATCGCGATTCTTCCTTTTAGATGTGGAGGTGTTTTTTTGGCTTTCCAATTTTCAACATTTAAAAAAAAAAGAATATTAACACATTACAAACATTATTCTTATCGTTTCCGGGATTCAAACTCGACACATTTGGGTCAGTACTCGTGAACTACCGTCCGACGCAAAGGTCCTATATTTAAATACATATTTTAAAATAACACGAACGGAAACTAGAAAAATCGATGAAACTCCGGACTAGAACTGTAATTTTCAGGCAAGAAGATCGGAAATACCAAACACAGACATTGTTTTAATGTCATGAGACACTGAACAACGGATCATCGGGTCGGATTATGTGTAGAACTTGTCCAGATTAATGGGATTAAGTCGAGATTAGCGAGGAAAAAAGATGTGTTCAATTGCCTTGTCCTGCAACTTCCGGTTCTCTATGTTTAAAATATTACGCAACAATGGAGGAAAAAAATAATTTGAAAATCTAATTAAGAAAAGTAAAAATTTAATGTAATTGTAAAACTGTGTTCACACAAAGCGTCACCGAAATTATAATAAAAAGGAAATTTAATAAAGAAGATTTAAAAATGCGTTTGAAGAAAATGTTTTTAATTTGGGATATTTTTCTTTAGCAAATTGTGAGAAATTTAATAATAGAGAATTGTGAGAGGGTTGCGCAGGTGGTGTAAAATTAGTGAAACTCGGTCAGAAAGGGGAAATTAGTGCCAGAACAAAAAACAAATTAATTTCCGCGAATAATTAAATGTGTTCTCACGTGTGTTAAATGCACAAAACAGAATATATTATCATACGGTTATGTGTATGTGTGTATTAATCTGGAAAATGTTATCAAATGTGTTTTGTCGTGAATTTATTCTCACCTGTGTGACTGTGATATCACCTGTATACTGTCCTGAATGTGTTATCACCTTATATTATCACCTGTATACTATCACCTGTATATCATCACCTGTATATTATCACCTCTATATTATCCTGAGTGTGATATCACATGTATATTGTCCTGAATGATATATAACCCCTTGCATTGTCTTGAATGTGTTATCACCTGTGTATTGTCCTGACTGTGTTACCGTACCTGTGTTAAAGTCACGTGTCTGCACGTGCATCATGTACTCACCCTAATCCTCCTCATGGCCGCCACGATCTCCACCCGACTGCTGGGCCTGGGTACGTCCAGTGTCCCGATATACTGGGGACAAAATACAACATATTAATCGTCTTGGTTAGAACGTACAGTAAAGATGTACTGGAGAGAAAAAAAACATTTTTACTGTCTTAGAACTTAAAGTAAAGATATACTGTCTTATTTTTATTATTGTCTTAGTTAGAACGTAAAGATATACATGGGACAAAAACAACATTTTTATTGTCTTAGTTACAACGTAAAGATATACTTGGGACAAAATATTTTTAATGTCTTAGTTAGATAAAAAACAACATTTTTATTGTCTTAGATAGAACGTAAAGTAAAGATATACTGGGTAAAAATATGTGTATAGTCATATGATGTTAGAGTCGTTAAAGTACAATAATGTAAACACTCAGCACATTTAATAAGACGAATGAAATATTTGTTGAAAAATGAACGGTTACCAGGTAAAGGAATCATCTGGTAATAAAGAGGCACTATAATCTCTTTGTGTTTTAGTACAGCAACAGTTGTCGAGAGAGAGAGAGAGAGCGAGAGAGAGAGAGAGTGGGGGGAGAGAGGGGGAGAGGGAGAGGGAGAGGTAGGGAGAGAGACAGAGGGAGAGAGGGAGTGAAAGAGAGACAGAGAGACAGAGACAGAGAGAAGCAGAGAGAGTGAGAAAAAGAGTGACAGAGAGGGAGGGAAAGAGAGACAGAGGGAGAGAGAGGGAGAGAGAGAGACAGAAGGTGATAGAGAGTGACAGAGACAGAGAGAGGGAGGAAGAGAGAGAGACATAGGGAGAGAGAGGGAGAGAGACATATATATATATATATATATATATATATATATATATATATATATATATATATATATATGCATATATAAATGACAGCTTCAAGTTATATCTCATCACCACTCTCTCTATCACTGTATATTAATAAATTATGTTTAATCATATTATATATATATATATATATATATATATATATATATATATATATATATATATATATATATATATATATACATATATATATATATATGAAGTATGTATTCGTCCGAATATGGAAAACGTTGTATCCAGGATGGAAATCGAACTCTTATTTCACATTTCCAATCAAAGAAAGTGTCTAAGAGTATGCAAAACTGAGCCATCTAGAGGAGCTGAGTCAGCAAGAAATTAGATGAGACGGTAATGATTGGGTGACGTCAGCTAACGACGAAATGAGATAAGACGCGATAATGGCGCGGCGAGGAGAGTTAACCACGAAAACAATTTGAAGCTGCTAACGAGCTGGGGTCAGTAATGATGTCATCGAAATACGTCGTCATGGTAACGTCGTCATTTCCGACTGAAGGAGGAATTAGGCTGGGAGGTAAATACGGTTAGTCGTGGATTAGGTGGAGTGTCACGTCAAAAGTGGATACACTTTTCATTAGCTGGCGTGTGACGTCAAAAGTGGATACACTTTTCATTAGGTGGAGTGTCACGTCAAAAGTGGATACACTTTTCATTAGGTGGTGTGTCTCGTCAAAAGTGGATACACTTTTCATTAGGTAAGAGTGTGACGTCAAAAGGTGGATACACTTTTCATTTGGTGGAGTATGACGTCAAAAGGTGGATACACTTTTAATTAGATGGAGTGTCACGTCAAAAGTGGATACACTTTTCATTAGGTAAGAGTGTGACGTCAAAAGGTGGATACACTTTTCATTTGGTGGAGTATGACGTCAAAAGTGGATACACTTTTCATTATGGTGGAGTGTCACGTCAAAAGTGGATACACTTTTCATTAGGTGGAGTGTGAAGTCAAAAGCAGATACACTTTTCATTTTGGTAGAGTGTCACGTCAAAAGGTGTATATACGAGGCGTGATGTTGGATTGTGATGTCTTAAGTGTATGATTTAGGGACCAGCCTTCAAGGATACCCCAGTTATGAAAAACGATAAATAAACATTTAAATAATTAACAAAATAAACAAAGTTCTACTACTCATTCAGCTTTTAGTTAGGAATGGAACATTTCTTTCTCATTTCTCTTAATCCCATTTGGCATATGAAGGGATGGGTGATCTCAAGAACTTATTTGAAGCCGGGTTCGAAGTCTAGCTCTCTACCGCTAGGCCACGCCGTCCCCACTCTTGTACTGTCTAACATTCGTAAATTGTACATTAAAACAAATTTCTTAAATTAAAATTCCCAACTAGTGCGTTCAATGTAACATGACACAGTCTAAAAATATAGAGGAGGACATGAAAGAAGCACATGTGAAACAACTAAGCAAGTCCATTTAATATTTCTTTAAAAGTGGACTGAAAGTATCAGTAGAACAGAACTAAGACTATTGTTACTTAAGGAACACTTTCCATTCAGAGGTAGAGCACTGTCTCATGTAACAGTTTAGTTCAGCGTGTTCAATTTAGTTGAGTGTGTTCATTTTACCAAAATGGTTCACACAGCTCTGAACTTTTCCTAAATCTGCCAGATCTTCCAAAGTTGGTTTATTTAAATTTCAAACCAAAATTATTGCAGTATCATAAATCAAATGTGACAAACTAAAATAGTGCATGTTTTAAGCTGAAGGAATCGACCAAAGAAATGTGAAGAAATTAAGAATCAAGAAAGTGCGAAACTTCATCCCCCACTTCCCCGTGGTGTGAGAAGTACTTGAGACTCGCTTCCCTTGACTTCATCAGCGAGCCTCCTTGAAGCACTCACGGAATAAACTTTTCAATATTGGCTCGCCACAATCCAATCCCTAAATGGATGGGGGATACAGGGGCGACAGCATTGATTGGATCTCCACCCCCATCCCAGAGTTCCGTGTCACCCGCCTCACGCGAGCTGACTACTCAACACTTTTCACACGGATTTTAAAACATCGCTAAACAGATTTTCATTTTTGAAGACGTTTGCAATTCTAGAATTTCATTTGGTTTCGAACTCAATTTTCATTTGTAACAATGTATAGAATTAGGTATACACACATAAATACTTGTGAGTTTTTGTGTATGTGTGCTTACGTGCGTAGGTGTGCGTTTGTGTATACATTTATATAATTTCGTAGGTGTGCTTGTGTATGTATTTGTGTATGTGTCTGCTTGTTTGTGTGTGTATTTACATTTATGCTGCTTTACTACGTCACTTCCCACCAAATCCCCACCCCAAAAACCCGAGGTAAGACTCCATACTTTATCTTTTATACCTTTCAATTCCGCTTCATCCCCACTAACATTCGCTATATTCGTCACTCTTCTTGTAATTTCGTTTTGAAATACCACTCTTACCCATCACCAAACTCCACCCTTACCCAGACTCAAATACCAACCTTACCCCTCTTCAAACACCACCCCCACCCCTCCAATTAAACTACCAGACAGCATCCAATTATCCGGTGTAGTGATTTTTTTATCATCGGTTAAACAACGATACAGAGAATAGAGGCGCCACCCCCCTGTTGTTCAACTTCATTTAATTAGATTTTACTCATTAAAATTTAATTTGATGGTACTGTACTCTACTCGTTGTAATTTTAATTAATTTTTTTTATCTTTATAAACGTTGTCTAGTGGGAGTAATTGTTTTCTCGTAGGTAGGATGATTTAGTAGCCTCTCCAGTATAATACAGTAGCATATTCAGGATAATACAGTAGCATGTCCATTATAATACAGTAGCATATCCAGGATAATATAGGATATACAGTTTCCATAGCGGATCTGTCGTTACTTTACATATGGGTCAGGGGTATAAGTAGGTTTAGGGTATGGATAGGTTTATGGTATGGATAAATTAGTGTATGGATAGGTTTAGCGTATGGATAGATTTGGGGAATGGATAGGTTTATGGTTTGGATAGATTTAAGTTTTGGATAGGTTTGGTGTATGGATAGGTTTAGGGTATGGATAAGTTTAGGTTACGGATACTATTCGAAACATTTTATTTCAAAAATGAAGTTTGGAGAAGAAAGATAACAGTAGACTAAAGAAGAAGAAAATGTGTCGATAATGACCTAGGCATCGGTAAAAAAAAATATTTAGTAATGCATAACAGTAGAGATTAATTTTAATATACCTGCATTGATAATTTGATCCAAATAATAGATCACTACTTTTATAGGTCCCTTGTATTCGCTCACAACAGACACAAAAAGCCCAGGGAGCATCAGCCCGTCCCACCCACACCCACCCTTCGGCCAGTATTTTTCCCAAGTTTTCTTTAACTTGCTTTCGCGTCTGTTTTTTCAATCAAATCTTGCGATCGAAATTTCAGGCACTTCCCAGTTAGCTAGCGCGCTGAAATTTTCAGGGAAGCTTTGTTTCCGATGACAATACAATATTCAATTGTTATTATTACTAAATTGATCCATGGAAACATTTTATTGATCATTTTAGACCGCTATATATTTCTACAAAAAAACGTGGGGACTTAACCCAGTAATTGTAATTTGTTGAAAACAAGGTTCGGTACTCTCCCTCTTTTGGCTTACTGAGTAGTGTTCACGTGGTGTTTGTGTACAAACAACCGGAACAATTGGTGGCCAGTATGGGGGAGACGATATGGTCGAGTGGTTGGGCACACGATTGCTAACCCACTCGACACGGGTTCAAGGCACGTGTTTTTTACGAGTTGTCTTCGTTTACCCCAAAAAAAAAAAGTGAATGCGAAAAGATAAAATCGATAGCAAGATTTTAATGCAAACAAACAGACAAAGATTAAAAAGTTTCTAATACTGTTGACTCTCTACAAGCTCCCTAATAAAAGTCAATAGTATTATCTAATCAATAGTAATGTACCTTTTACTTCGGTGCCCCACGTTTTTCATCGCTTATAGTAGAGTGATCGCTTGCATTATTGTGATGTATAGCATTTATTTTCTACTTTTTAGTTCAATCAGAAAACGTGGGTTTTTAAAACTTTTTTAATGATAATTATTCTAACGATTATGTGAATAATTCAGCATGTATTATTGTTCAAGTTATGGTGAATTTACCATTCAAACCACCGTCACTATTTACTTTTGTGTTATCTTTGGCGACAAAATTCTTACTTTTGTTTGTTTATTATTGCAGATGTCCTTGAACTTGAGCCAAATGATGCGTGACATCGTGAGTACTAACCAGACCTCATGTTAAATGGATGAGTCGGGTCGTGTTACTACAGTCATTAAACTGTTGGTCAACCACCCTGTGTAAGATAACTATCATTAGCGTTGATGAGGCTAAGACGACTGATACGATTGTATTGTTAACTAATTGACATTGTACATATTTTATTTCCTGTTGTTGTTTTTGTATTCTCTTTTATCGGGAGCTTGTTTCAATAAAATAACTTAGATTTGGAATTAAGGCTTCAGTTCAAAGTTTGGCTTATGTTGTTATTTACCTTATTAAAAGTTAATGCTTAATGAATCAAGTAACTGAGAGATGTCAGGCTAGAGATAAAATTGTTCAACAACTAGCTGCTAAGTGTTTAAAGTTTTTATCCATTGGGGTCTCAGTGGCAGTGTTTCTTCCAGACTTTTTCTCCGGGGGTGGGGGACTTGATATTTTCGGGGGGGGGGGGGGGGGGGGGGGCGGGGAGGAGGCGCGGAAACTGGTAAAAGTATATGTTTTCGTTATAAATTCCATTTCGTTCGGGGGAGGGGGGGGGGGGAAGGGGGCGATAGACTTTCTTCGGTGCCCCACCCCCCGGGAAGAGATGCCTGAAAGAAACTCTGCTCAGTGGGTAGTTAACGCCCTTTTTATTTTATTTTTCAGACACCAGTTACTGTTGTATAGAATAAATACAAGTCGTGTATCGCTCACTGTTTTATTGTAATGTACACGTCAGCACATGAATACACAAACACGCGTTCATACAATTACATACCCGGGCACACTCATTAGAGCACCTAATAACAAAAAGACGTCTACAAATAGATTGGTCACGTGAGTGACGTAGATCTGCTAGGACATGGCCAGATTTAAATGGGCCACAAAATCCACTTGGCCAGACTTAGCCAGTGTACACAGTCAACTCTAGCGTCTCCACGTCTTGTCTTGCCGCTGAGCTTCTAAAGACGTCCATCTTGACGCACGACGTCCCGACGTCTTGTCTTGCCGCTGAGCTTCTAAAGACGGCACATCTTGACATAGTAATCCAAACACTCCAGGGGGCGCTGATTTTCGCTCAAGCCGAATAAAAAAATGGCCGAAGTTTTCGTGCTCAGACTGCCGAAAATCTAATATTAGGTGTTTAACCGCTCACCCTTTAACCCCCACCTACGTGATTTAGGTTTAGCCACTGTCGCAACCACTTACATTAAGTTAATTACCCATACCCTCATCAGCATACTAAAACATACATTTCACTGTGGTTTAAAAAAGTCGGTACTTTTGTTTAAAAAGAGTAAAAAACCAATAATAAAATTAACATTCCAATAGTGATACATTATTTGTGCCAATGCTAATTTATAACTGCGCTATTATTGTACCATCTTCTCCCTGCTGTCTTCTCTTTTGCCACGGAAGAGCTATAGGACTTTGCTTAAAGCTGTTCATTGAAATAACAGGAAACAAATAGAAAGGAGGTTTAACTTATATTTGTTTTATGAAACTACTTTCGAAACTACCTTTCTAGAATTCGGCTACAAAACAAAGCCTTTATCTCAAGGTTTGAAAAATTCTTTAATTTCCTTTTTTTCCCTAACAAATACATTTTTTCCAAAATATCCAGGCTTAGTTTAGGATTTTCAATGTTTACATGAACGCGGGAATCACGTGACTGAATAATTCCTCCATACTAGTCCAGTCCCTCCATATTTATGTCCCCCCTCATCCCCCCCCCCCCAACTCCACCCCTTATATTTTTATCGCTCCATCCCAGGCACTCAGAGGTTATTCATCATGCCCGCGGGGCCTCGTTTGGCCCCCATTGACGAAACTCCAAAACGGAGGAACCGTTCAATTCTTTTTATTTTTTTAAGGAAAATATTTTGATATAGTCTGGGGTTTGATCGTATTTCTGTCATCGTGAACTCAGGGAAGTTCCCTGATTCCCAGCTTATCTGATCATCATTGCCCAGGCCTTCGGATTGGTCGATAGCTTGGCCGGTATATCTAGTTTAAAGACTCTTAAAATTTCCACCACTGTATTGGCCAGCACATATGTTCAGGACATTCTGTATAGTTCTGCTAGCGTAGTTTAAACGAGCCGTCTGTCTACATAGTTCCAGACCTGGTTTACTTTAGCTCTAGTCCAACGCTTGCCCCTCGTCCAGCTGTATCAGGCAACCGGAAGTCTTAAAGAGCATCCATTTACCAAGCACAAGTCACGCCCACCAAGTCAAACACTTCCGGTCTAAGTAAGTTCTTGGTACCCAACATGGCTGCCAGTGTGTTCCACCAAGTTCCACAACTCAATAAACTTGCGGGTACAACAGTACCAGAGCCATCGACAAAAAACCGAGATAAAAAAAGTTCACCGGGACAACGAAACAACAGAATGAAACGGTTTGAATAGAGAGGTCCCCCCCCCCTCCATTCGTCTTCAGTCATTGACCAATAACAATGTCTCACCCCAGTAGAGACGGTTCGGGTCTAGTAGATCGGACATTAGGAGGGGGCGGGTAATCTTATTACTCTGATGACGCTGTATTTAATTACGTCACACAATAACTTGAATTAGTCATGGGAGCGAAGAATGGAGAGGGATGTTTTCAATAGAAAATAAATTGATGTAAATTTGTGCTGTGTGAGAATTTGATTTTGAACGAAACCAGTTTTTGTTACAAAAGAAGCAGTTAACATTTGTTGTGTAAAACTTTTATAAAACTGTCTCTTTAGCCTGCAATTTATAGAAACATGTGAACTCCATACACCCTCCTGAAAGTAGATTCTTAAGTAAACCTTAAATTTCTAGCATTTGTTATGTAATTTTGATAACGGTTTAGCTAGAAAACAACTAAGAAGACATTCGAACATCGAACTAAAATTAAAGCTTCTCCACAAACTCTCTTCCTCTGTAATTTCTCTTACGCAGGACCAGTAGATGTTGGTTGGCTTGATTTGACGATATGCTCTAAAAGAAAACTTTAAAAGGGGCGTATGCACTGACATTAAAACTTCCTAGGGGTGCAATTAAATTTTTTGGTTGGGGGTGTGTCCGGTGGGGGTGTGGGGCTTGGTTGAAGTATATATTTTCTATGGTAAATTATATATTTTGTTCCATTTTGCCCCTGGGGTGGGGTTGTGGGTAGAACTGCTTTGGGGTATGGGGTAAAAATAGAGAGAAAAGCAGACCAACGAAACTCCATAAATTTCCCCCCAAAAATCTAGCGAATCACATTTCAAGTTTGATACATCCCATATTTTATCCCCCCAGATTGGATACAAAATTCAGTAAAAAAAAACAAGCAAATAATTGAAATTATTCCAAGTTCAACAACAAACGACTATTTAAATATTTTTCAAATCACTCACTAACCCTAGCGTGATAGCCGCCCATCAGACATTAGATAGAGATGTCCAATATCTCTCTTTTATTAAAATCAGGCCTGAAATTTATGTCTTCCTTCCTTGTGTACAGAAAGAAAAACTCTATCTATTTAGAGCGGCCGAAAGTCGTCCATTAATCTCAGAAGTGGATGAAATGCTAACATTATTTTTTTTTAGTGTTACGTAAACATATTGGCGACCGCCCCCTCCCCCCCCCCCCCCCAACCTTAACCCACGCTCATTCTATTGAAATTTTCTGAAATAATTTTTAATCCTCATCTTTCCTTTAATAAATTATTTTAAAAATATTACACTACAAGAGAGATTCATGCAAACAATTGATCTTAAAATTACGGCCTTTGTATTAGGGCGTATCTTTTAAATAATTCAGTTTACGAAAACAATAACTACATCATACTAGCTCTATTGCAATACAGTATTGAAAACTAAAATAATTATAGTTGTACAAAGCTTCAATTTAAAATTCTCAATAAGGAAAATGGAACTATTGTTTCAAGTTTACATCTTCGACAATGTAAAAAACATATCGCATAGATTTTCATAGCCTACAAAAAACGCTGAGAAATAACTTGAGAGCATAAGCATATACATCTAAAAATATCGTTTTTATTTATCTGGAATTTTTTTTGTCCTTGGTGCAAGCAAGTAATACACTCCACATTTTACAACGTCACGATATGGATGCGAAAATTGGTGGCCGAGTTATCCCGCCTATTTCTTGGAGACGTCGGCTTCAGACCTGCGATACCCCCCTCTTCTCTCCTCCCCGGCGTTTGAGTGTGGCCATTTTGAGGACGGGGCTATTTCTAAAAGGCAATCGCGGGCTGTTTTAAAAGCCCTAAGTGACACTAAATAGATGGAAGGGGGGGGGAGGTTTCATGCGTAGGTGTTTGCTTCTTGCTTGCTACACACGCCCCAGCCCACGTGATCTGTAGTCTCTCCTTGGTGTGGTTGATAGACAGCCCACGTGATCTGTAGTCTCTCCTTGGTGTGGTTGATAGACAGCCCACGTGATCTGTAGTATCTCCTTGGTGTGGTTGATAGACAGCCCACGTGATCTGTAGTCTCTCCTTGGTGTGGTTGATAGACAGCCCACGTGATCTGTAGTCTCTCCTTGGTGTGGGGTTGATGGAAGGTTCAAGAGAAAGGAGTATGTTAACGAGTGGTTCTCATGCGTTACAAATGCAAGCAGCTTGTACAAAAATATATGTTTTAAGTCACTTAAAATGCCGACTGCATAACGGCCGATATCCCTAAGGCCGATTGTCTGAAGGCCGATTTCTTGGATGGATGATTGACAGAAAATCGTCTCTTGCACTGCCCATATCACCGACATAAACCAAGGTTTTAAAACAGGAAATATCAGAAATTCAGCAAGGACTGTAGTTTGGTAGGTGGGTAACATCTTAAGGGGTCGATCACTCTAGACACCTTGGCATACGGGGTAAGATGTCCCGGAGCTAATGCAGTAAGGCAGCCCTGCTATTACAGGATCAAGGGGTTGAAGGTTTTTAGAGAGTTTAATGCCATAATCCGACAATACTACACCAAATAAACCTTTAAAGACCGGGTGTTAGATTACTAGCAGTAAAGTAGAAAAAATGAAATAATTTATTAAAGACATCTTTACACCTAACATAAACTGTAACATGAGCCACTGTAACATGAGCCACTGTAACATGAGCCACTGTAACATGAGCCACTGTAACATGAGCCACTGTAACATGAGCCACTGTAATATGAGCCACTATAACATGAGCCACTATAACATGAGCCACTGTAACATGAGCCACTGTAACATGAGCCACTGAGCCACTGTAACATTAGCCACTGTAACAAGAGCCACTGAGCCACTGTAACATTAGCCACTGTAACATGAGCCACTGTAACAAGAGCCACTGAGCCACTGTAACATTAGCCACTGTAACATAAGCCACTGTAACATGAGCCACTGTAACATGAGCCACTGTAACATGAGCCACTGTAACATGAGCCACTGTAACATGAGCCACTGTAGCATGAGCCACTGTAACATGAGCCACTGTAACATGAGCCCTTGTAACATGAGCCACTGTAACATGAGCCACTGTAACATGAGCCACTGTAACGTGAGCCACTGTAACATGAGCCACTGTAACGTGAGCCACTGTAACATGAGCCTTTGTAACATAAGCCACTGTAACATGAGCCACTGTAACATGAGCCACTGTAACATGAGCCACTGTAACATGAGCCCTTGTAACATGAGCCACTGTAACATGAGCCACTGTAACATGAGCCACTGTAACGTGAGCCACTGTAACATGAGCCACTGTAACGTGAGCCACTGTAACATGAGCCTTTGTAACATAAGCCACTGTAACATGAGCCACTGTAACATGAGCCACTGAGCCACTGTAACATGAGCCACTGTAACATGAGCCACTGAGCCACTGTAACATGAGCCACTGTAACATGAGCCACTGTAACATGAGCCACTGTAACATGAGCCACTGTAACATGAGCCACTGTAACATGAGCCACTGTAACAATCTCTAGCGTAAACCTCCACTACAACGCACTCAATGAATCTATACACGGCCATCAACAACGAAAAAGATGTCTACAAAATTGTCGACAATTTACGACAACTAAAATAGCATTTCCCAGACCAAAGAGCCTTGCTTTTGGTTTGTTTGTGCGTGTTCCAGCCGATGTGAAAGCCAGTAGTGCAGACATATTAGACCAGGAAGTGTTTTACTTTAGAAATGTGAAGTGAGAGACATTGTGGGTGTGGGTGTGGGGGGGGGGGGGGGGGCAGGGGGTGCTAATTATTTTAATCTCTCAAGGCATTGTCTGGACTCCGTTGTCTGCACTGTAAAGTCTGTCTAGAGTCTGTCTAGAGTCTGCTAATTACGTGGTCGCGCATATATTTTGTCCGGATTTTGTCCGAGTTTCCTGAAAATGACCAGACCGTCCGTCGCCGTCTGGAACATTCTAGTCGGGTTTATACACTGGCCATGGCACGTGATGTTGAATAACTCCCCCTGTGTATGTTTTTTCAAATGTGTTAGAGTACGTGGGACTGTATGTTTAGAGTAGTTATATTTATTACTGGAATTTCGAAATATATTTGTTGTTAAAATAAACTTTTCTTTTAAATAGGTAAATTAAAGTTTTCAAAATCTGGAGTTTTAATTTGGTACATTATAGTTTATCAGGACTTTTAAAATAGAACTCCGACTTTGCCTCTAGCGATAAGCACAGTCATTAAATCTAGTTTTCTAAAAATTAGTTTTTACATTATTCGTAAAGATTGAAGAGTTCACAATTTCCAGGGTCTGACACAGTTTGACCTAAAACTGATCAAACTGTCACCTACTTCTGCCAGGTTGTCATTTACATTGTGTCATACATGTCACATGTCACATTTGTCAAAATGTCATTATGTTTCTTTTCATTAAGCCCATGTCTCACATATTTCCTACATTGCAAATAATGATGGACACGTCCGTTGTAAATTTAGCATGCCTTGCATGCACTCAACATTTGAGGAATTATTTCCTCGTTGATATCAGCGTCGAAATGTTGAAACCAAATTTTACATTAGGGAGTTAAACAAAAATCAACGGGCATCAGAAAATAATTGCTAACACGGCGGACACTACACAAAACATATAAATTTCAAATTTTCAACTTTAGAAAGGTTAAACATTGAAAGTACAGTTGTGTGAAATGTCACCTGAAATTTAAAACAGTCAGACTTGAAGATTGTGTACTTGTATATGTCATGAATGTTGTGAATGTCGGGTATGGTAGTTGTTGGGGGTGGGGGTGGGAGAAGGTAACATGCCGGCATTTGCAACAGTAAACATCAAATATCAACATGAAATAAACTCAAACTATCAAATTCAGTTCTAGAAGGTTAAAGCTCGCTCCTGGTTCTTGTTTAATGTCAATCAAAATTCATTTAAATATCAGGACGATTTATGTAAATGCTAATCGTGTATCGTATTGCATTAAGTTTGCATTGTTTTAAATCTTATTTTTCAACATGGGACGATGTGGCAAAAGCGGTAGAACGCTAGGCTACAAACCCGAAAGGCTTGAGTTCAAATCCAGGTCCAAATCAGAACTACAGCTCTGATGACTACCCAACTCGTTAGGGAAAGTAAAGTCGGCTGGGCAAAGTGCTGACAACAAATTCCTCTACATCTAATCGATATACAATCAACTCTCTCGATTGGACAGCATTTATGTATTTTTTTTCGTTAATTATTTGTTAACTTTATTCAAAATAGATCGAATGTCTAGTTTTGGCGCTCCATGTTCTTTTAATAGAGAGCGATAACTATCAAAACAAGTGTCTAGCTATGAATGATTTAGTGTTTTCTTTTCTGATCTTCTAAAACGTTACTGACAAAAAATAAAATAACACCCTGTTGTAGTATTGCGTTTATTGTATTCAAAATATTGTTTGAGAATCAGTCTGTCAGTGTTACTCTATGTTTACAAATTGGTATTGATATTCGAAGATTAAGTCGACTGTTTCAATTTTCCCATCTGGGATTAGCGTTCAGGTGGGGAGATTAAACTCTTTATCTGTTAATGATAATCCGGGATTATCTGGGTTATCGCTCTTTATCTTAATCCGTCAGTTGTGATTGCATCAGCTGTGTTCTCACGTCCTAACATCACTAAACCTAACGTGGTATAGAATAACCATCATTTCACCTCGGGTTAAGCTTCTGGTAACAAAACTACTAGACAGTAATGATTGAAGACTTGATGTATGCTCAAGGATATCGAATAAATACTTCTAAACAAATAGACTGTATCGATGCTTTAAATCATAGATTCGCTTACGTCGTGGAAATTCATTTAGACACTTGTTTTTAAATCACAAAAATTTTATCGCTTACTAATTTTAACGTTCATTTGCTAGCCAAATCCAACAAACCTTATCAAATCACAACTATAAAAACTGAAAAATTTAACTAAATCCAGTCTGTTTACTTACTCTCGAGGTAAATAGTACATCAGAAAGACAGCTCTAGCGAATACTATGTGAAATTGTTTGGAAGGTGTGTATGTGGAGCACAGTACTGTAAACTATGTGTGTGTGTGTATGTTGTTTGTGTATGGTGTGTGTATACTATTGTATGGTAAGATAGTGTCAAGCCTGGGTGTGTTAACATGTATGTTGTTGTAGGGAATGAACGAGGGTGACAAGGGAAGCGACTTGTCGAGTGACAGCGGGTGTGTTGTGAGCGGCACTTAAAAGATAGGCGTGTCAGTGGCGTAGCGAGGTCGGGTGTCACCCGGTGCGGCACTTAATGGTGTCACCCCTTAGAGGCGTAGCGACCCTTCCCGGGGACAAAGTTTCAAATTTTCGATCTGCACTCCCCCCCCTCAAGTTTTCGATTTGCAACCCCCCCCCCCCCCCTCAAACTTTCGATTTGCACCCCCCCCTCAAGTTTTCGATTTGCACCCCCCCTCAAGTTTTTCTCTAAATATTTTGCTCTTTGTTGCCTTGGTGTCACCCCCCCCCCCCTAAATGGTGGTGGTTGAGGGAGAAAAAAACGTGTGGTATTGACTTTATCATTGGGAGGAAGCGGAGAATCAAACTATTTGTTTCACATTAAAGACTTGCGTCTACACTTCTCAAAGATCCACGAAGAGCGCCCTCACTAATACCGTATTCTTATCAATAAATTTAATCTCACGTAAAAATAAAACCACTAGTATAAAAAATATAAACTTTAAATCAAATCTAGCCCAACACTGATCAAAATATTTGCTATATAATCCCATTATACACCAAATTTACCCCAGGAGGTTTTTATTTAACCTTGGCCATTCAATATTATTTAATTTCTGCATTTTTGTTTCGGAAAAAAAGTAATCACCGTTTTTGAATGATGACGTAACAGGAAATGTTTCTCGTTACAGCACTTTAACAAAACCTATTAAACAGGTAAGTGATACACGTCGTGAGGCAGGTGCAAGGACATCAGGCATGATGGGGAGATTAAAGTAATCAGAATAGGGTTCAAATATCCTGAGGGCGCCACTTGCTATAAATAGATTCCACTGTTGTTTCCAGAAGTTTAAATATAGGCATGACTTATTTTTTGTACAAGCGATTTCTTTAGACGCTGTCAGTCAAGTAGATTTGATGATGTGAATTTAATCAAAGGTGGACTTGGTAGAGTTGTTGGGGGCGTCATGACCTGGGCAGCTTGACCTGGGCAGCTTGACCTGGACAGATTGACCTGGGCAGTTTGATCAGGAAACATGACCTTGGCAGCACGACATGGGCAGCTTTATATCACAAGTAGATTTGTGTTACATGGAGTGGTAGCCTTCCTAATAGAAATAACCAACGTTGGCAAGAAAATGTATAATTGTATTTTCTTAAAGAATACATGTTTGTTAGTGTCAAGCAGCAAGTCAGGCAAATTTGACACAGACATTCAAGCTAACAAACTCATCAAACCGTACAACAGGCAGATCGAACACAGTCCAGCAGATTCATCAAACAGCACACATCCAAGCAATAATAAGAAGTTCAACACCAACAAAGTACACTTTCACAATACATATGTCTAGTATTGTCTGGTCTCCAAGTATATTAATAAATACTACCTACAACCTCCGGACATAGCACCACAATCTCTGAGTCCTAGTTATGTTTGACTAGTTCTCCCCTCCCGCTGTACTTTTACCTCCCACCCCCTCCTAATTTTGTACCACAATTTACTCCCACTCTGTTCCTCCCCCACCTCCCACCCCACATGGCCATTATTCCATGTACATCAAATCTTCACCGGCTGGATCAGACTTGTCACGTGATTTGAAACTGACCATTGGTCAACAATACACGCCGTCTCCGCTCGAAGATGGAACCAAATACGATGTAGCCCCGACACTGAGGGCAAGCAGGGTACGGAGGGGGGGGGGGGTCAGTGTGTGAGGGGGTGGGGAAATCAATGTGTGAGGGGGTGGGGGAGGAGGCTGAAAGTTATATTGTCCAGAGTAAGTTACGCTGCTAGCTGGAATACAAATTACACGAAGATCTTCAGACAAGATCAGCTCACAGGACAAGATGTCTGTGTGGGGTTTTGTTTGTAAGGACACAGAGGTGTTTTGTGTGTGTGGATGAGGTGGTGGTGGGGTGGGTATTGGAGAGGTGTTTAGTTGTGGTCAAGTAAACATATAGTCGCCGCAGTAACGTAACAGAGGCTTCTTTTGGTGAGAGCTAAAAATTTGTGATTTCTTTTTCAAATGCACGTCATTGAAGATTATGTCAGTATATGTAACATAGCTAACAAGGTTAACCAGTTCACACGCTGTTTTATCAATGCTTACAACTATCTTTAAGTGTGGAATCACAAAAGCGTTTTTCTTAAAATACAAATAAAAATAAAATCAACGTTTAGAGGTAAAGTCTGCAACAGATTATTCCAGCTGTTGTAAAATGTTATCTTTTTATGCAACTAAGAACATTTTTGTAAATGTAATATACCAATAGGTTACTAATGATGCATCAAATGTGTTCAAACGATGTAGCAATATTGCAACAATGTGGTGCTTATTGTACACGAATACATTATTTCGCCCTATTAATCCCCATCATCAGGTTTGTATCAAATTTACTCTACTATCATCACAACTTGCCTATTCTGGTCCTGAGCATATTGAGCCCGAAATACATTTGTCGTTTTGGTGATTTCCCCTTCCCCCATTGTCAACTCCACGGGTTTGTTAATGTTCGGACGACCGGCCAGCTACTACAGGATACTGGAACCCGCAGGCACCATCAAGATGTCCAGAACTGACCAGTGTCCAGCGGTCACAGGATCCTGTAACCCTCTGGCACCATCAAGATGTCCAGCGCTGACCAGCAATCAAGCAATGTACCATCTTGGGCGGGTAATAAACCAGGCAGGATAAGTAACTCTAACAGCCCCTCTAATTTCCGGAGTGACCGAAATTCTCTCCCCTTCAGTCACGGCCTTTTAGAGCGTGAATCTGATTGGCTGGGAGCCGAAGGAGTCTTCTTTTCGATTGGCTAACGGGCCGCGGTCCCCGGATTTGATGAGATTGAACTAGTGATAACGAGGCGCTGACCTCTTCGTCCCGGGCTTAATGAACTTATCTTAAATCACGCCAATGGTAATGTTGGATACAAATTTAAAGCTACTTTTTTTGGTGGCGTAGCGCCATGGTTAACGCTTGAAGGAGATTTTAGGCAAGCTTCCGAAATCTCAAATGGGAAGGGACACCTGATTATGTAAATGTGTAGTCAGTATTGTCCATTCTCCTAATGTAAGGGGTATCTGGATATAAGATGATCTAGTCAGTAGTGCCCAGTATCTTAATCCGAGTAGCCAATAGCTATGTAATTGAAATTCCTTACACAAATCTCTTTTACAATAATACTATAGATTACAAAATATGTATATTTTATCGTGAATTTAAACCCGACACATTTAGTTCAGCTTCAATGTTTAGCAAATATTGGCCTACCCATGGATTGAAGCGATGAGCTATGAAAGGCGTTTTGTTTATAAAAAAAGGAAATCTAAATTTAAAAATCAAGATTCCCCAGCAACCTTTCATTTTGACGTTGAAAAACCTCGTTTAAAAGATTTTAGATAAGCAGAGATCAATACTTCAGTTTCAACCGGTCTACCCAAACCAAGCGATACCCCTACCAGCATGGCCATACAAACTTGACCACAAACACATGGCCATACACACTTGACCACAGACACATGGCCATACAAACTTGGCCACAGACACATGGCCATAAATACATTTCGATTCAAACGACGGCCACCCAAACATAGCCAAACTAACATGGCCATAACTACAACACAAGGTTGACCATAGCTACATCACAAGGTTGACCGAAACTACATCACAAGGTTGACCATAGCTACATCACAAGGTTGAACATAGCTACATCACAAGGTTGACCATAAAATTTAATACACCTCAAGGTTGACCATCAATACATCACAAGGTTGACCGTAAATATATGTCCCCACAAATATGGCTACTAACACACACTTACAAAGACCAGGGATGTGCCATCTAGACATATCTTGTCCAGACTTTGCATAAACCTGCAATTGGCACCGCATGTATTTACCACGTGACGACACAATTAGCCTGCAGCTTTTGATGGGCTATAGACAAACACCTGATGTTAAAACTTGGGATAGATCAGCCTCGTTGAATGACACCCAGGAGAAATGAGCGATATTAAACTGACATTAGTTTAACGTGTGCCTTACATAAATAATGAGCGGTCGTGTATTTCATGTGAGAGTTCGAGTATTTAATGTAAATTCTCTGCTATTAGCAGCACTATGTTTCGGGGTGTTAAAATATTTTTATGCTTGCAACATGTTTTTCGACTTAATGTTGGCACCTGAGAAAGTACAAACCTGTTTTGTTAATGATATGAGAAATTAGTTTATAGACAACATAGTACAAACATGTTTTGTTAATGATATGAGAAATCTGTTTGTTTACAATACAATACAAACATTTTTTGTTAATATGATAATATACTTTCCTATTATAAAAGTAATAAAAAATTAACTTCTAAATTTACCCATAAAATTGAAATACATTATGTATACATAATCAAATTACATTATCATTTGAGTATTTGTAATTAAACTGTAATTTTAAAATTATTATGTATGGGTAGAGTTAACACAAGTGTGTAGATCAGATGTTTAATATCTAAAAAAATTAAATCTACACAAAGCATCTATGTGGCAGAAACCAAATATTCTGATTTTGAGCAAAGAATATTTTTTAAATATTTAGATAATAAGCTACGCGAAGTGAAATGAAACCAAACAAGCGTGATCAAAAGGCCGAGAAAGTTTCCCCACCTAAAGCAATTTATTAAAATATCACTTCAAATACTTATTTGGCCGAGGCGATAAAAAAATCTGGCAATAATTACTTGCATCGATTTTCTGCCAGAAACGCCGAGAATTCAATCACCTGCAAAAGATAGATTTTATATTTCATCGCCCTTCTAAGCCGGCGAGAAATGTCTTAACGTCTCCCTTCTATAGTGTGGGCCTAGCTACTAGTTACAAATCTGATAACGAACGATAAGCCGAGACGCAGTCTGACGCAACCGATAGCAGGTGGCTTATTGGATCGGACTGATAACAATCTCAAAGCCAACGCGTGCTATTTTGGGAAACGGTACGAGGGGATTCAGACGGCCTGTCAACTTTGATTGATAGGATGCAGATGTTTATGACACGGACTGTACGTTAGAACTGCGCAACTAGTGGTCGGAGACATCGAGTACAAGTATCGATTACGGAGGAATACAAGTACGAAGATGAGTACGAATACAAGGGATAAATAGGAGGGGACGGCTGAACTCGTCTCTCTTCCCTCTTCATCGCTCGCTTTAGATCAGTCAGTCTGTGTGACATATCAAGTTGGTTATATTGTGTTAAGAAGGACATTAGACATGTGGATTCAGTTATATGAAGCCTAGTGAGGACTGTTAGGGGGTTAGTTGATTCAGACTATTATATTGAAACATTTCTGTTGATTCATTGTGTTATATTGAAGCATTTCTTGATTCATGTAGTAAAAGGATCAATAGCGAACCTGCATCTTCGAGTCTTTCTACTGTAGTCGATGTTGTGTAGCATGAGTGGTTCAACTCGTTACAATTGGCGTTGTCGGGCAGGATAGACTCGGGGAAGGTCACAATTGGCGCTGCGAGCAGGGTCACATTTGGCGCTGCGAGTAGCCTAGGTCACATTTGGCGTCGTCGGACAGGATGAATTCAACTAGACTTGCCGAGTTAGGCACCCATAGTCAACCTTGTGCATAACTGTGTTTAGTGTGTGTGTGAATTCTGACATTCAGGAACTGTGAAAATCGAGGAAAATTTTTCATACACACACGGTAAGAAACGTCTTTTTTTATTTGAAGGAAATAAATAAAAGGGAAAACTGAAATCAGAATCGAGGAAATTGAAAAGAACAGAGATGAGACACCTTTCATTATCATTCTGGCTTGGTGTCACATGCTCTTTTGCTGCTGCAAGCATGTGGCTCAGTATACCCCTAGTTGTAGCACCAACTACCCTGGGGACAGCTATGGGGCTGACCACCAGCATCCAGATAATTGTCATTGGTATCTCCAACTGGGTTGTTGGACAAATACTGGGCAAAGATGGCAACCAAGATAGGGATGTAACTCTTGGACACTGGAAATGTGTCATGATCTCCCTTTTGGGCAACACTATCTGCTGCATAGCTGCAACATTTTTCCTTGGTGTGAGTGGCAGACGCGGGAGTGATATTTTAGATATCGGAAAGGAACAAAAACTCCTGCTGGCCCAACAATCTGAGTCAGATAAGATAGGCAACGGTAAAGATGACCCTTTGCCTCCAGATGGACCAGGACAAAATGTGGACAAAAAGCCGATCCATATTGTGGTCCTGCCCAGTGAGTCCCACATCAACAAATTTCACGGGGACGGTGATCCAACCTTAACCAACAGGTTCAGTGAAGAGGTCAGGGCTGCCTGGGCCTCAAGATATATGTCACCAGAGGAAAGATTAAGACTGCTGATGTGAAGTATAGGAGAGACGGTCAGGGCAGAGGTCAAATGCCACGATAAAACCATCCAATCAGATCCAGATAAGGTGCTGGATCTGATTATGGAGACCTTTGGGGAGAGACGGTCGGGATCGCAACTGCTATCAGGGTTCGTAGGCTTAAGGCAGAGAATGGCGGAGAGTGTGATGGAGTACTCACATCGGATGAACAGGGCCTTTGATTCGGTAAAGGGCAAAACACCTGACATTGATGTACGCCTACTGAGGGACCAGTTCATCGAGGGGCTAGCAACCCCGATCCTAAGAAGAGAGTTGAAAGAGGAGGTCCACAAAGACCCGCAGTTGACCTTCCTTCAGGTCAGGAACTCAGCGATCCGCAGGTCCGAGGATGAGGACCAATCGAACTGTCCGGTGGACAAAGTCTCTGTGCCTGAACAGAGACAATCCCCACCCACAGGGGCCGACACGATGGAGACCATGATGGCTCAACTGTTGGCCCACCTGGTAAAGGTTGACCAACGATTGGAGAGGTTAGAAAGCAGGTCAACAGCTGAGAATCAGGGCAAAAACGGGACAGAACAGAGACAGGTTGGACAGCGGCGACCTGCCGGTCCATCGCTCCGGTGGACGGCTGATGGTCGACCAATTTGCCTGTCCCGCTCACAACCCGGACATATGGCACAACACTGTCCGGTGAAACGATCGCTCTCTGTAGGGCAGGTCAAGGCTACAGAGCGGCGAGGTAATGACTCAGTAAACAAAATGACACAGAAACACAGTAAGGAGAAAAAGAAAGGTAAAACACAACTAATGAAAAAAATGAACTGTGAAATGAACTGGGATGTTGAAAAGTTTCAAGTGAACAATTTGTTGGTAGAGAAAAATGATGATAAGAAGGAAATTGGTAGACTTAAGAATGAGATCTCAATGTTAACCAGGAAACTGGATAGGGAAAGTTCATGCAAATTAAAAGCACAGGAGAAATGTTCATCTTTAGAGTGTCTGTTATCGGAAGAAGTAAATAAAAATAGTAGACAACAGAACAGTGTTGGCAAACTAGAAGGAATGAAAGAGTCGCAAACAAGACTTGAAGAGAAATTATCCGATATTGAAAAAGAACTTCAAATTACAGCAAGGCTGGGATCCATCGAACAGCGATGGGCAGCAGAATTGGCACTCGTTGACCTAGAGAGAAAACATCGCCCGGGGCGGTCCATTGGCAATACGGACGCCTTATCAAGGAATCCTTACGAGAGACCGGGCGATGAGGAAGAAACGCGGACAGGAATATGTGAGGTCAGAGCGTCAACAGATATCCCTCATGGGGTACAAGTGATGCAAAACGGGCAGACCGGGGTGGAGCACATATCCACAGAGCCCGAACATATGGACAGTAGTGATTTTAATTGCCTTAATCACAAAAAGATAAGAGATGCCCAGAGAACGGATAGTGGCTTACAACCGCTATTGAAATACGTCCAGGAACAAAAATTCCCAGGAAGAAGGGAAAGAGAACAATTTGGTCGAGAAACAAAGAAAATACTGAGTCAGTGGGACCGTCTCAGTATAGAGGATGGTGTTCTCATGCGGAGAATTCATGACCAAATTGATGGGACAATACACCAGGTGGTGGTGCCTGGACAGTTACGAGAAGAAGTGCTAAGGTTGGCACATGACAGGGCAGGACACCAGGGTCAGGACAGGACGCACAAAATATTACGACGGAGGTGTTACTGGCCCAATATGGAAATGGAGGTCAAACGCCATTGTGAGGCTTGTGTGAGGTGTCAGCATGCGAAAATGCCAGTTGTCAAAATGAGACAGCCATCAGGACACCTACTAGCGACAAAACCACTAGAGATTGTGGCTATGGACTTTACGTCGTTGGAGCAATCATCGGATGGGACGGAACATGTGTTGGTAATGACTGATGTATTCACCAAATGGACGGTGGCGGTGCCCACGCGAGATCAGACTGCCAAAACAGTGGCAAAGGTCTTAATAGAACATTGGTTCATCAAATATGGCATACCAAGACAATTACACTCTGACCAAGGAAGGGCTTTCGAGTCAGAAGTAATTAACCAACTGTGCAGCCACTACGGGATCAACAAATCTAGAACAACCACATTTAATCCGAACGGAAACGGACAGTGTGAACGGTTCAACCGCAGCATGCATGATTTGCTGCGTACGCTAGAACCTGAACAGAAAAAACGTTGGCCTGATTTTCTCCCAGAGTTGGTATATCTATACAACTGCACACCCCATGCCACAACCGGCTTTTCGCCACACATGTTGCTGTTCGGACGAGAGGCTCGACTCCCTCTTGATTTGTTCCTAGGAAAAAGGGAGAGTATGACTGGCTCATACACCGCACTGGAATATGTGAATGAACATATGAGAAGAATTAGAGAAATGTACAGGGTAGTACAGGAAAGACTAGAACATGAAGCACGGCGAAGGGAACCGCCGGTACAGACGAAGGACCCGCCACTCAAACTGAATGACAGGGTATTACTGCGTAGCCACCCGTTAGGCAGAAACAAAATCCACGATCTCTGGGGACAGGAGATATGGCAAGTCGTGGAGATGCCTAAAGTAGCAGGTGGCCCCTTTAAGATAAGACCCATCGATCACGCCAAACCGGATCGGTGGGCGAATATTGCTCAATTAAAGAAATATTGGAATAGGCCAGAAGAGCAGTTACACACAAGGAAATCCAAGATAATTAGGGAACCGGAAACTATAACGGAAATTCACATACCCATCCCGGAACCATATCACCATCAACAGAACAACCGCGATATACAAGTGGAGGATAACGGCAACAAAGAGGATCCCGTTCCTTCCAGAAGCAGAGAGACAGTAGACCATCAGATAAGTGGTCCGCGGAGAAGTTTGAGGAACAGAAGGAAGACGAAATTTTTTGTCAGCAACCATCAAGTCTTTCATGGTCGCGCTGGTATGAGAACAGACTGTTCAAAAAACCTAGAAAACTGAACTGGTGAAGGCACCAAACGAGAAGGGTGGATGTGAATTCTAGAACTGTTTTGTGTCTCAGGAAGACGATGTAGACACAGTTGATATGTGAAATAGGTATAACTGTCAATCGTATACGAATGGAACGTCGTGGACAGTGAGTGGAACAATAGAATTTTTTTACGATTGTGCGATTGACTTTGGAGGAGTGCACCTGCCAGGCGTTGTTTGTGGTTGAAAACACACAAAAAGGCAGGGGTGGATGTAGCTAGGGTGGGCCTAGCTACTAGTTACAAATCTGATAACGAACGATAAGCCGAGACGCAGTCTGACGCAACCGATAGCAGGTGGCTTATTGGATCGGACTGATAACAATCTCAAAGCCAACGCGTGCTATTTTGGGAAACGGTACGAGGGGATTCAGACGGCCTGTCAACTTTGATTGATAGGATGCAGATGTTTATGACACGGACTGTACGTTAGAACTGCGCAACTAGTGGTCGGAGACATCGAGTACAAGTATCGATTACGGAGGAATACAAGTACGAAGATGAGTACGAATACAAGGGATAAATAGGAGGGGACGGCTGAACTCGTCTCTCTTCCCTCTTCATCGCTCGCTTTAGATCAGTCAGTCTGTGTGACATATCAAGTTGGTTATATTGTGTTAAGAAGGACATTAGACATGTGGATTCAGTTATATGAAGCCTAGTGAGGACTGTTAGGGGGTCAGTTGATTCAGACTATTATATTGAAACATTTCTGTTGATTCATTGTGTTATATTGAAGCATTTCTTGATTCATGTAATAAAAGGATCAATAGCGAACCTGCATCTTCGAGTCTTTCTACTGTAGTCGATGTTGTGTAGCATGAGTGGTTCAACTCGTTACAATTGGCGTTGTCGGGCAGGATAGACTCGGGGAAGGTCACAATTGGCGCTGCGAGCAGGGTCACATTTGGCGCTGCGAGTAGCCTAGGTCACATATATATATATATATATATATATATATATATATATATATATATATATATATATATATATATATATATATATATATATATATCTATAATATAAGCGGGCTGTGTCTGTCCTTCCTTCCTTCCGTCCGTCCGTCCGTCCGTCATCGCTATAGATTTTGGAACCATAAAAGTAAACATTCGCACCATGCTGTGCTTTTCAGTGCACCGCAGTGTCTTATTATAAGTATTAGAGTAGGGTTTGTTTATATAGCGGCATAGAGCTATTTTATAATTGCCACGGTTTTTACTCTTTCGCATAACGTCAAGAAAATATTAAATACACGCAAACTGCTAAAACGTATTAAAAAGATTAATGTCAAATATCATTTTCGTTTAGGTTCCCAGAAAAAGTGGATACATTTTAATAACATAATAACAGTAGGGTAGAAAAATCAAATTAATTTAACTCTTTTCTAATTTTGACAAAGGAGGTAATTTAAAAATACATTAAACTCACGCTAATAAAAAATGCAAATATACGTTCGTCATAGAAGGAATTAGTGTTGCAATAATATAATTAGCAAAATGTGAATGCAAATTATTCGGATGTGTAAGAGGAAATTATAATTAGAAAATTATAATTAGCATGGATTGATAAAAGGCAATCTTTTATTTATTTTATTCACTGAATGTAGGCCCTACTGTTTATTACATATAATTTTTAATCAACTATTCAGCACTATTATAGACGCGTCATCACGTTCATTAGGTGCGCAATGGTTTTAGTTATGAAACTCTTTTGTAAATTTTTAAAATTTAAAGTACTGGAAAAAAAATGCGTGAATGGATAAAGTGAAATAGTGTAGGTAAAACACGGTATTTTAAATACTGCCTATTATTTATACTGTTTTCTAATTATTATTCTATCTTTCGGGTTTTATAGGAGAGGCGTAGCGAGGGGGGGGAGGGTATATGTCCCCGGGTGCCGACCTTAAGGGGCGCCAAAGTGGGTTGGAAAAAAAATGCGAGGGGGGGGGTGGAAATCGAAAGTTTTAGGGCAGGGGGGTGGAAGGGGTGCAAATCGAAAGTTTGAGGGGGTTGCAAATCACCGGAAAGGGCGCGATTTGGCGCTACGGGCTAGACTGTGAGCAATATGCCTTTATGATTGCATTTAAGATGTGTTTATGTTGGTATGAGTGTTGTGTTTGTTTTTTCGTTGTTGTTTTTTTTGCGTTCGTTTGTGTTGTGTTTAGTTTTGTTCTGTTCCCAAGTTAGTACATTTAAAAAAGATTTACCGTGTGTTGTGGTTGTGGTTGTGTTGTGGTTGTGGTTGTGGTTGTGTTGTGGTTGTGTTGTGGTTGTTTTGTGGTTGTGGTTGTGTTGTGGTTATTTTGTGGTTGTGTTGTGGTTGTGGTTGTGTTGTGGTTGTGTTGTGATTGTGTTGTGGTTGTAATGTGGTTGTGTTGTGGTTGTGGTTGTGTTTTGTTTGTGTTTGTGTTGTGTTTTTGTTTGTTTTGTTCTGTTCCAAAGTTGGTATATTTTAAAAAGATTTACCGTGGCGGAGCACGGGATGCAGCTAGTATATATATATATATATATATATATATATATATATATATATATATATATATATATATATATATATATATATATATGAACAACGTGTATTCTGCATTATAATGTATGTTCTCTTAAGTATATAGTTTTTCTTTCACAAACTCTAGCATGTAGCCATTTCAGTATTTAACCCCTACGTTATTAATATTTCTTTTACTATAAGATTAACTGAAGTGTATCCAAATATACATTTTGATTTTTATACATTAATTCAAATGAATGTTTAAAAATATTACACCGTTTGAAATCTGAAAGCTATAGCGTCCTTCCTTTTCAATTGTAGGTTATTTTTATGAAATCAACATGAAAACTTTTTGGGGGTATCAATTCAACGATTTATGGGAGGCTAAAAAAACTGAAGCCATATTTCAAGATCAGCTGCCGAGAAATGTATTTGTTTAGCGGGACCTTCATGAATTTTATAGACGTCAGAATAAGATTTTGGTTGTTCCATCTCCTCAACAGCCTCCTAGTTCCTCTATGAGATGATTCCAATTCCAGTCAGCCATTCCCAGCATACCTATTCAATAGTTGCTCATAAAACTGTTTGGTACTGAAGTATACGCTCACTTGCTTCGCTATAAACTCTACTTTCTATGCCAACTTAATAGCAACATTAAAAATTGATGAAACGAGCATCAATATAATAGTCTTTTAATCTAAAAATTGAATCAATTTTGTGCACGATATTGAAAAGAAATTGATCTACTTCGCTAAATTCGCTGAAAACAAGATTTTTGCTACACTACTAAAAACGTAATAGATTGGAAATGAGTTTTACTTTCCTATTATAATGTAGAAATGTGTCCACTATGAAAGGAGCTTAAAGCAACAAACCGTTGCTATAAACTACAAATGTGTAAATATTCCCCACAAATATATGTAGGCCTACATACAAATATAGTGCGTTATTTCGATTTTAAAAAATGGTACGGTTCCTTGACACTCAAGCGCTAGATATTGGCTGTTGAGCACACACACTGTGGATAAATTCGTGAGCTTAAACCATATAAATAAAAACTCCGGGATATAATCCACTGGACATAAATCCACAAAGACATAAATCCACAAAGATATAAATCCACAAAGACATAAAGCCAAAATGACATAAATCCACAACGACATAAATTCCTTGGACAAAACCCTTAAACATAAACCCACCTGGACATAAAGCCCCTGATATAAACCCCCAGGACATAAATCCCTTGCACTTAAAGCCCCTGAGCATAAGCCCCCACAAGTTATAAATCCCAGTATCGTAGCGGGGGGGGGGGGGGGAGGTGTCCCCGGGCGCCGACATTAGGGGGCGCCAAAATGGGTCGAAAAAAATAAATTGAAAGGTTGAGGGGGTGCAAATTGAAAGTTTGAGGGGGGGGGGGTGCAAATGGAAATCTCGAGGGGGGGGGGTGCAAATCGAAAGTTTAAGGGGGGGGGTGCAAATGGAAATCTCGAGGGGGGGATGCAAATCGAAAGTTTGAAGGGGGGGTGCAAATCGAAAAGTTTGTCCCCGGGCGCCGGGAAGGGTCGCTACGCCTCTGATAAATCCCTTAGATATAAAAGCTCCTGAACATACGCCCCACCAGATATAAATCCCTTGAATATACAGCCCGTAAACACACCCCTTCTGACACTTGGACATAAACCACAAAAAAAAAAAAAAAAAAAAAAACCATACCATAATACCCCACATTTGACGCAAGTACCCATTACATCAACCCCCTAAATGCAACCCTAACATATAACGTAAACCAAAACGTTTATTGCCTTAACCAGCTAAACATCACGATCATCCTTATACCATCGTCAGATTTCCCAAAGCACTAGACACCCTCATCACGCCATAGTCTTAACATGATATCTGGTGTTGGGGTTTAAACCGACTACAAAGTGATAATCTCCACTTTGTCAATTTACCCGTACATACAGGCTTTGATACTCTATATTATTGAGTTTTAGAGTTGGTGCTGTCTTTTGAAATATTGGAGTTCACAAAAGGTTAAAAGCGTAACAGTGTAACAAGAAAATAACTCAATTTACTTAATAATAAAATTTCTAAAAAAAAAAACTCTGTGAAAATGTAGTCTCAGTAATGTCGCGAAACAAAATACCCCGACATTTTAACGATGTAACTTCCGGAAGGGGAATTCCAGGATGCCGAAATTTGACCGCAACTTAACTCAGTTTTCCAAGTCTTTTATGTAAGGCTAGAAAACTCATCTTGTCTATTTCCGTAGCTCGCCCGTGGCGCTCTCGGCTTCTTAGGCTGCTGGACTGAGCGCTATCTCAATCTTCGCTCAGTCAACAGCTACAGTATCATATTAGAGGGGTCTTTAGACAGAACAAAATGGATTTGGGTTTAAGCCAAATGTATCGGCTCAGCGGGTTTGGTACACATACCTCAGGTTCCTGAGTTGACTCAGTTCTAATGGGTACCTCGCGAGAATCGGGGTACTAAAGACGGCTAGGCATACTATTGGCCATACGAGAAATAAGAAAATATACTACATCACATGCCCCATGGTACAAACAATCTTAAAGGGTTATTAACATGTGGTACCGACACGTATTAATTGTACACAAAAGACTAATTATGTAGGTCGACATTATTGAAACAGACGAACTCTACTTCATCAGTCCCCTGTATTTTGGGCACGAACAAAAAAAGTAGACGTAAACCCCTTTTAAAATATTAGTTTTATTTTATATTGACTCTAAATACAATAATTCATCTCCTATCTGTATAATCAACATACTCCATTTTTTTCAACATTGCCTACGCTCGTTACACCAAATATCATTCTATCATTTGCTTCCCACACCAAACTCAACGGTAACAAAAAAAAAATTAATAATTAAACAACATATTAAATATAAACCAACAAACAATTCTTTCACCTAGTCCAGTGGTTCCCAACCTTTTTCGAGTGGCGACCCCCTTTTATAAAAATTAAGTGACCCGCGACCCCCATAAAATAAAAAAAGCCGAAATTAGTATGGAAATCAATAAGCACTAAAATAAGATTTTCTAGTAGACTTGTCAATATGAACTACTCTTGATAACTGTTTGAATAGCATGAGTAAAATTGCAAACTATTCACTAAACATTCGCGGTTAATTTTTTTAAAAGTATTTTTTTTGTTAACGCCAACCTATGTCATTATCATTATCTTAATTTTGTTTTTAATCGAAAAATAGTGTTCAAAATAAAATTATATTCTCGAAAAGTCAATCAATTTTACGTTTGGATATAAATGGTTAATACTACACCAAAATTGTGTCTGAAGTTTTTCATCTTATGTGGAATAATTCTACATATCTAAGAATTCATCTGGTAATTCATCGGGAATGCTTGCAACATCAAGGGAAGAAGAGAATGGATAATACGTCAATGCAGATTCTTTTTTTTTCAGCTCAGAGAAATAGCGCTGCAGTTCGTTTTCAATAGATTCAAGATGCCCAGAAATTTCTTCTTTAAAAATTTTAATTATCTCACAATTAGATTCATCTACCACACTGCAGAGTTTCTCAAATTTACAATATTTCCAAGATTTATTTTCTTCGCCGATTTTGCAGCTTTGATAAAAATGCTCCGAGATTATCATGGAAAGTGATAATATTCGTTCATTTTCCTCGAAGCATCAGGTTATGTTTATGTTGATGTTCGAACACATCTGCTAGGTATGATACTCTCTCCAACCACTCTATGTCGTTTTAAGTATACCAAAAGGTCTTGTTTCCTTTGCATTTCCAAGAACAATTTGATTTCAGATTTCAATTCAAAAACACGATTTACAACCATTCGTTTAACACCCAGCGCACTGTAGTGTAGAAGAGCAGAACCTTGTGATCTTTATTCAGGTCTTTGCTCAGTTCTTTGAAGGCTCCAGATTTTATATAATTTACGACTTATACTAGCAATGATGGCGATTGGTGAGGGCAGTGGTTAGGGAGCTAAATCTTTTCTGCTTTTTAAAAGCCCAATTTTAACCTAAACATAGATGGTGGACCATCCGTACAAACCCTCACAGCCGTTTTAACCCATTTTAATCATCCAATTTAAAAAAACGTATTTATTTTCTCCATGCTATCTTCACAAAAGAGCAACTTTTCTTTGCTATCATCTGAATAAATATAGACAAAGACCAGCAACTGCGAACACGAACTCGCGTCTGATGATTTATTAACTTGAAAAGCAAACAATGGTGAAAGCTTAATTTCAATAAAAATGTGTTATTTAACATCTACGGACATGTAAGAATTAACTTCACCATCTTCAACATGCAGCGTTTGATGAGATTTTCTCCTTTTGTGTTTTTTTTTTTGCTTGGCATTTTCTGTCGCGACTTCATGTGATGCTTGCACTAATGATGTGTTTCCTTGGTGAAAACTTCCTGTTCGATCAAGTCTCTGACGTTTGCAACTAGCTTCATACCGACGAAAGAACTCCATATCTTTTTTGGTGTGTTTCGAATGACTCGTGTCAAATGACGTTTTAGTTTTGAAGATTTCATAAACTCGTGACTGAGAACAACTTTGTACAGTACGCTTTGCTTCTTCTCTATTCCCTTTCCAGTGATGTTAGTAAGCCGAATTTTAAAAATTCTTCTAAATATTTATGTTTTGTTTCAAATTACTAAGGTTTAGTATACCAGTTGGCGACCCCCCAGAAAGCCCTTCGCGACCCCCAGGGGGGTCGCGACCCCCAGGTTGGGAACCCGTGACCTAGTCAAACGTGCGACTCGTAAACTACAAGTCACGAACAATTATTTTTAGTAGAAACTCAAATTTAAATACTCCACGCTACGTCCAAGCGAAAAAAAAAATGATTAACCCAAAACCTAAGAGAAACTCAGAGTGTAAACATCACTCCTGTTGGTGAGGTGAGGGTGGGTGGGGAGATGAAGAGGTAATTTAGTCTTTTCGTCGTGAAAAATGACTCGCGTTGGGAAAATCGTTGAACGACTACAAGGGAAAGTGGGAGGGGACGGGACGGGGGTGGTTTTTGGTGTCTCTATATAGCCATTACGGTCAGAAAGTGATTGGTTCAATGTTCAACGGGTCGCGGTTGTTTATCACAGTTAGCTGGGGAAGTTGAAAAATAGGGGTCAGATTTTTTTTTAATATTTGAAAAAATAATGGATAGAGGGGGAGGGGTGAAGTGGGTGGGGATGGAAACTCTAGTAGTAGTGGAGGGGTTAGAATTATAGTCCTAGGTATTTACCGTTTTACGGGAATAGGGAGAAAACTGTCAATGTACTCTACTGAAATACACGTGCACTTTAGTTTTCTTACGGTATATATATATATATATATATATATATATATATATATATATATATATATATATATATATATATATATATATATATATATAAAGGGGTCTATATATATGAGATCGGAATGTTGTTCCTGGTCAGCTCTTTAAATGAAGACGTTGTTCATCGCTGGCCTGTATTTATGTTGGCGTGAATGTGTAGTGAGAGTGTGTCTAATGGAGTGAGTGTTAAGTGAGGTTGTGTCTCATGCAAACACAAGCAACCAGTACGGGCTGCTGATGTGTAAATGTTCCCCAGTCTGTGGTACACCACTCACTGCTAGCCCTGTAGCCTCTGGTCTACTACAACACTTTATCCCTGCCAGTCTGTAGCCAATAACCTTGGCCATAGCCTGTTGCCTGTAGGCACTAACCCCCCTAGCCTGTAGACACTAACCTCCCCTAGCCTGTAGCCACTAACCTCCCCTAGCCTGTAGCCACTAACCTCCCCTAGCCTGTAGCCACTAACCTCCCCTAGCCTGTAGCCACTAACCTCCCCTAGCCTGTAGCCACTAACCTCCCCTAGCCCGTACATTCATTAGCAGGCCTACAAACAAAAACAGACATTTATTATCTCGCCAAGTCTAAAAATAGCCGACACGTGACAAGCTACCTTGGTCCTGAGGGAAGAAAACCCTGTCCAGAATCTGTGGCTGTGGTAATAAGATGCAACGGTATAGGTGTCAACCCCCACATCCGGGGGGTGTGGGTGTGGGGGTGGGGGGTGGATAGACCAAGTAATTACCATCTGATCGAATGTCACATAGGGTCAGACGTACAAAGTAAACCGTGTTACATCAACTTTCAGTAGTTTAACACCCATATTGTTTATATACATTTATCCCTACAAAAATCAACAACAAAACACAAGCTATGTAATAAGGTTAAAAGTAAACAAAACAAAACAGGCAGATAAATGGTAAACCATAGGCCTGTTAGATTTGAACTACCTAACCTTTATCAGTAAATATTGGTATCCCTACATTTCAATCATTGATTTCACGTCTATAATGGCTATATTTTTTTTAAAAGAATCAGTTGGTCTTGTTTTATCTATCAACATTCGCAAGTTGGTCGTTAATCTTTAATTGCAGCACCGAAAGATCGTTTTGTTTCATATCAATACTTAAACATTCTTTTTTTTTTAAATTTCTAATGCATGGTTTTCGCTACATAAAAACAGTAAAACAGTTTTATTTCATAAGGTTTCTAAAACACCATTTTGAAATCACTCGATCGTGAGATCAAAGCGATAACTTATCGATTTATTGAACAGTTGTTGGAATTTGAATCGGCTTTTGAATCACTTACGGAAGTGTTCAGTCCGATTACATTTTCGATATTATGCATTACGAATACAAAACAACATTCGAAATGCGATTGGTGTTTGTGGAGAGTTTGTTGGGCACGATACTTTTGGAATTGGTTTTTCTGAAATTCTTTTAAAATGCCTGTTTATTGTTTTGGTTGATGTAGACTGTTAAGCTTGTCAGCTAGTCATCGATTTTATCGAGTTTTATCAAGATGGCTGCGGATCACGTCGACGTTGTCGGGCCGGCAAAGCTCACGGCTGCTAAACCGAAAAGTCCCGAGTTCGAACCCAAAGGTAGATGAGACACGACAGACGAAAATAGCAACATATCTAAGAGAGACAACTCTAATAATCAAACAACTGCTGCACTAGTTTGTTCTTGAATGGACAAAGGAAGCAAATCCAGAAAGAAAAACAAACTGAAATCGGAGTCAACAGGCCATCCAGCGCATAACATGTTGACACGCAATACTTGTGTTGTAGGAAATTCCGTCCAAACATTGCAATTTCAGGTTTAGACCTCAGAATTCAGTTGCGTATTTGGGTTACAGTTTTTATTTTACCAGCGTGTGGGTAATGTGAGTTCAAGGTTTGAAATAACGTTTGTGTTTTAGGTTTCCATTTTTTAACAAAGTTATGCATTTGGGGATGGGGGAGGGCGAAGTGGTACAAAATTTGACGAAAGTATATGTGTATTTTGCCGTTCAACATTTTGTTATCAACATTTATGTTATGTGACCCCAGATCATGATCTCCGTTGTTTTGTTTCGTAGTCCGAACTTTTATTTTTAACGATGCTATTCGATGTTCGAACTTAACAACATCAACATTTGTATTTCAGAAACCAAATACTAACATACCTAACACAATAATTTGATTCTTAACTAATTAGTGACTAATTACTGTTGTATATTAGACCCATCTTCTGGATAGAAAAAAAACGTGAATGACATATCTATAATAATAAGCAGCGTCCTGCCCCCGTGGTTTTAATGTAGATGTTTGTGTCACTTTAGCAAGGTACTCAACTCAACCACAACAACAACCAGAGAATATGAACCAAACCAAGCGTGTATTGCTAGAGATAGCATCGATCACCTTTTGATGTCAGGTATAAACTCATTCCTTACATCCACTCACCTCCACCGAGTCTAGAAGTCCTGCTCATCAACTTAGCTTCCAATTCCGTTTCATCTACGTTAGTGACCACTATCTGATGTTTATATAAGCTCTTTGAAAAGTTGATATCAAAGCTACGGATCAAAGGCTGTATCACCTATTAATGTGTTGCTGTTTAGATTGTTCGGAAAAAATCGATTCAAGGCCCGTAACTTTGATGGTTTTTACGGAAATCAAGAGCGACAACTCTTCAGCTTTTGATGAAAAGTTTATTATCTCTAGAAAATGACTCGATAGAGCAATCGGTTTACTTTAGAAAAATAAACAGTAACAGATTTTTAAGGTACTCTGATGAGCTACTGAAATATTTTTAAAAGGCAGGTACGCAGTTTTGTGTCTTGCTCTACCCTACCCCATACCCACCACTACCAAACCGGGTATGTAAGTCTTACTTGAAGTGATCGCGTAAATGATCACATAATAACTTTTCTAGCAATTTACCTCTAACATTTTTGAACGATGCTATTGGTCTACAAAAAAAAAAAAAAAAAAAAAAAATATTGGTCTGCTAAATAATTTCATTCTGGATAAAAGTTTTGTCAATTAAACTATTTCTCCTATTAAATTAATTTAACAGTTTTATGGCTTAAAAAACCTACTTTTAAAGGTTTGTATTCTAAACGACGAAAAAATTACATGACATCCGCATGCTAAATATGTCAGTAAACTTTTCTCCTAGAAATACTTTAAAATCCCCTACACTAAATCAAGTCCAATTTGGGTAGAAAACTCTTCATCAAGAAATTAAGTCCTATTTTCGTTGGATGGCGTAGCAAACTAGAATTATCGAGAAATCCAGTAAGCAAACCAAAACAAAATCGAGAAAAATTGGAACTGAGTTCTGTTTCAGACATATAAATACAAAGTTTTTAAAGGCATTTCTTTTGCCTTAAGGGACGTTATTTAACGATATTTAATAACAGACATTTTCTATAATAAAGTAGAACTTTTCCGTTCTGTAATAAAAATTTTGTGTGTACTTTGCTTTAGATAAAACAACCGAAATTTTACACTTAAGGAATACATTGTTTTATTTAAATAAAATTTTAAAAATGTTTTCTTTGCATTTGGATGAACTGTCTCAAGTTTGTTAAGCATACATTGTTATTTTTGTTAGGAACACACATTTATTTAAACCAGAATTTGAAAAAATAACATGAAGTGTTCGTTAAAATTGAAAAGGTATCATAATATAGTGTGTATGAAAGTTTTTATTTAAAATAAGTTATATTTTTAGTGTGACATTAATATCAGATCTGTGGGCATTGCTGGGATGTAACTGAAAGACTCAAATTCGGATTCCAGCCTCTAGTACTCACTGAGTCCACCCAGCTCTAATGGGTACCTGACTCACGTTATGTAAAGTAAAGACGGCTGGACATAATGGCGACCATATTACCCCTTCATTTGCCACTGTCACAGAAACAGATGAACTCTACTTCATCTGATCCATAGAACCCCAAGAGCAAAAGAGCATATATCTAGCATATTTTCTTAACTGACAGAACTCTAGTCAAGGGAGAAGACTGGCAGTGGTCAAGGGAGAAGACTGGCAGTGACAGAGTGAGCTGCTCCTGACATCTACGACTGTAATTGACGTCATTGAAAGAACTAGTCGTCGATTGGTTCTGACTTTTTGTGGAATCGATACGTCAATGGCAGAGTATGTTCGAGTACTTATTGCTAATCAATACTTTGAACTTTTTTGGCTTTTATGATAATCGACTCGCGATTTTATTAGTACAGATATAATTGTAGAGTGGGTAAATCGTTACACACTACTGAAACAGCCATAACCCATACTGAAGATAACTTTTTTTATAAAATATCTTCGAAAAATTATGATAAAACATATAAAAATTTTATGTTAACGTTTTATAGTCTGATAGCTTTCACCTGGGTTCACTGATTTTGCGAAACGTATTTTAACACATTTATTCACTAACCGTTTTACCATCATTTTGCGAAAATAGATTTAGCTGTTCCAAACTATTATTGGTCTAGAAATTTTGAAGCTAAAATGTTGAGGAGCAAAATGTTGTGGTGTTTTTCTTGTTCACAACTTTATATTCGTATAAAAGTTATTACACATCACTGTCTATCATTGCTACTTTAAATATAACCATAAACCTAACCCCAAAACTATGCCAGAGTTATCTAAGCATAAATACAATGGAAAATATAGAATGTATTTATATTTGCATCATTTAAACACTCGATGTCCTAATAAATTCATTTATTTTTTTAAATTAATGTTTGCAAGTTCTCAAACTTTTTGTTATGTTACGGTTTCGTTTGTGGTTATCTAGGAATGACAAAAAAGTTTTGGAACCGCTGCCACACGCAGCTGTCAGAGCGTCAAGTCTGCGAACAACATGGTTAAATATGAATCATCTGCTGGTAGATCAGTACAAGGGGCGAAAACTCCGTCAAGTACCGCGGAAATTGCCGATCTGATGGTTTTTCGATACAGTTAATAGCAGGATCGCTGGTTTGTGGGGTCGGGCGTGCGGGGTAAGTTGTGTGGTAGTGGTGGGGAGGGTCGTAAATCTTCAAAGTGGGGGACACGTATTTTAATTTTTGATGGGAATGGGGTTGGGATTAGTTTCTTCGTGTGTGGTCTAGTAAGAAATGGATACATCGCGTTACTGCTGTACGTTCAAACATAAGGCATTAGGTTTTTATATCCATGTACCTGTAGGTCTTACATAGGGTGTTGGTCATTTACATATAGCATAACACAATTATAAGACTGGAACATAATATGTAGTCCAAAAGGTGGATTTAGTTCATCCACAATTTACAACGCAGCAACCGAATACAGTTTATACATAGATTGTACACCCCCCCTCCTACACCTATATAATATTTGGCTGAATTTTTCACCCCCTCCCCTCCCCCCCCCACCTCCCATACACACACCTGACTACTGTCCCCGTAGATTTTGAACTGATTTGGTTGCGAATAATTTTGACAAATATTACATATTTATTACATTACCTTACATTCCAACATTTAAAGTGCCTTATTACAACCTTTACATTTCCCTGTCATTAACGGGTCTCACCGTAAGCCTTACATTCTAGTAATGTAAAACAAAGACAACCATTACATTCCACTTACAAATAAACTGTTGTATTTATTGCAAGGCACTTAAACGATAGTAAAAGTCGGAGGTTTTAGAACTCAACACCCTCCCACACACCGACACCCCACCCCACTCCACTCACACAACATCCCACAACAAACGGTGATTTCCATAGCGCACACCACATTTCAAAGCTGACACCCCACATCCTTTATCGACACACGGACATTTCGTCAAACAGCCGCAGCTGTGCATTATCCTTTCGTCCTTTGTCTTCTAAAGGGAGAGAATAATCCAGTCCGGACCTGATGCCACAAATTACTTCCCCTTTCCTCAGATGGTATCGCCTGATTGTTGTGCTAAATGGAATCTCTGGTTTTGGATCGGAGTCGATTCTTGGATTTTTTCATATAGTGAATGAATGCCACATTTATAGGTCATGAAAATCGATACCACAACCAAAAAAATAAAAATAAAACCGAAAACCACACCAATTTAGGTGCTTCATTATAGATCCGATGTTTAATAAAGGTCGTTACTTCCTAGCATTCGAGACTCGTCCGTGTCTAACTGGCTTTACAAAATGTATGATTTTATATATATATATATATATATATATATATATATATATATATATATATATATATATATATATATATATATATATATATATATATAAACATATAAATAAAAGTGTGTATGTATGTGTGGTGTAAATATGATTTTACTGGTTAGATTATGTTACAGATTATATTACTGTAGTATCCATTGAATGTAGAACCGAGATTTTATTTTGTGTAGAGCATTTGACTCGACAAGGTTGCATGATTATGACGCGGGAAAGTATTAGATATAACAATTATTGGCTTATGTTATCAGATTTATAAAGATGTTTGTTCGCAGAACCAGTTCTAGCTATAGGCTGTCGTTAGCTTAAAATGTATGCTGATAGAAAGCAGATTTAGAATAAAAAAATATTTAACAAGAAATGTAGAATAAAAAAATATTTAACAAGAAATAAAAATAGTAAATATTCTATACCGTAAGAAAGGCGTAACAAAATCTTATTAATAGAAACTACTGCTATGTAATGATTTGTTAAATTATAAGCAAGCTCGGTTCCAAATGTGCTAGATATTGGTAAATTTGTTCAGAAATATTTTAAAATACAGTGTGACTTTAATTTTTATAAAGTGTATATATTTTTAAAATGATGGGCAAGTAATATATTTTTAGATTCAAATATTAATTTTACTTAATGCATAATTGTGCTATGATTTTATTTAATATTTTTGTTCTTGTAAGATTTTACTTCTGTGAATCTGTTCCCGTTTTGTTTTACTTCTTTACAAAACTGATCATTTCACAAGTGATTATTTCCCCTGATTTGTTACGTTAAATAAACTATCCTGTGTCATGTGACAGCCATCGTTTCCTCCCTTTGTTAGCAATACTGATTGCCTTCCCTTGTCAGCCTCGCGCCAACACAACTAAACATTTTTTTAAAAAGCTTCAGGGAGTAAAAAAAAAAAATCAATTCAGGATTAACCAACATCCATATATCTAAGGGGCACAGATAGAAAACATTAATTCGGTACCTGGAGTTTACGTTTTGTAAATTTGCTGACAAATCGATTTTATGTAACAGTCAATGATAAAAAGAAACATGTACACCAGATTCACGCTTAAATAAAATACAGTAAATCACGTCATACAAACTAGGTTTGAAACAATACAACCGACACCAATAAAAACCATTAAAATCTTTTAAGCAATGTTTTAAAAAATAACCAATTTTAAAACTAAAAAAATCATTGAACAGAAGTTGAAAAACCTTAAGGCGTCGAAATGAATATCACCAAAAAGGCATTCAACTCGAATTTCTTCGGTAGAGTGTACGTGAAAATAATTGGTAGGAATTATGAAATCGGTAATTCCAGCTGTTCCTAAAATAGACTGCTAATAGGACTATGTTATTTATAGAAAATGACGGTAGTCGTTTCTATTTTGGTTGAGAAGCATTCATATTCATTTCTTGTCCTGATAAAAAAAATAAGCACAAGAAGTAAAACATATTTTATACGGTTAATGAAAGTAATCAGGATAGAGATCCCTCCCTCCCCCATAGTCATGTTTATATATAAGGTGAGTAAACACAATTAGCCGGTTAATTTGTAATAAATGTATACAGTATTTGGAGAACAGGATGAGTAAACGAAATCAGCCTGCTTGTAATACATATGTACAGTATTTGTAGATCATAAGCTGAGTAAAAGAAATTAGCCGGCTAACTTGTAATATATACACATACAGTATCTGAAGACCATAAGGTGAGTAAGCGAAATCAGCCGGCTAATACATAGATACAGTATCTAAACAGCCACTTATGAAGAATGATTGACAGAAGTAATTTACTCGACATGCCCTTGTCCTTGATGGTTGTCACATGACCTTCAAGGTGGTCACATGACCTTGATGTGGGTCGCATGACCTTGATGAACGTCGCATGAGCTTGATAGTGGTTACATGACCTTGAAAAAGATCACATGTCTCTGATGGTAGCCATATGACTAGGAAGTCAAAATATGACTAGGAAGTCACATGACCCTGATGAGGGTTCCATGACCCTGATGTACACATGACCCTGATTAGGTCACATGATCCAGATGCCGGTCACATGACCCAGATACCGATCACATGACCCTGATGTCGGTCATATGACCTTGATGCCGGTCACGTGACCTTGATGCCGGTCACATGACCCTGATGCCGATCACATGACCTTGATGCCGGTCACATGACCTTGATGCCGGTCACATGACCTCTGAAACGACCAGACGACACAACAGTTGAACCAATCCAAGCGGCTGGCACCGAAGTCTGGAGCTCATCAAAGGTCTACGACGTACCAGTCGATATGACAGCACGGGGTCAACTTGACCTGCCACTAAGCTACTGACCAGGGATTTTGTGAAGACCCCCCTCCCATCCCCCACCCCCTCTCTCCCCACGGGCGGTCATTCGACCTGTCAGCAGTGATCAAAGAGCTAGACAGGAAGTTGTGTACGTGGGGGTGGGAGGGGGGGAGTATTGTGTAGGTTTGTGCTGTTAAGTTTCTGGGATCCTCTTAAAGATGACATGTAAAGGGGTGGGAGGGGGGGGGGGATTCTGTGTCTGTCACTGGTCTACAAGCTAGGTAGGGGGTGGGTGTGGGGGATGGGGGTGTGGTGGGGGGAGTGGGGGGGATAAGGGTGGGGGAAATCTGTGTCTGTCATCGGTCTACAAGCTAGGTGGGCAAATGTGGGGTGGGGGATGGAGGTGTGGTGGGGGGAGTGGGGGTGGGGGGATGAGGGTGGGGGGTGTTCGTGTCTCTCATCGGTCTACAAGCTAGGTGGGCAAATGTGTGACACGTCTGATGTGTTTTTTACAAGACTTAGGATCCCCACGTTGAATAGACCTTTAACAAGCCGAAGACGAGGGTTCATTTTTGTTACAGGAAAATTTTAGTGTTGGCCTAAATTATTAAAACCAATACAGTTTTGTTTAGAGTTGTACAACCGTAACCCATGGTTACAAAGTCACAAAGGATCACATTTTGTCGGCCCTACTCATCTAAAAGGTCGTCATAAGTCAGACTGCTCCCTAAACCATCTCAAATAAGTACGAAAAAACGACTTCTGCCTTAAATGTTATTTAAGTATAGTCAGGAATAATCATATTTTTATGGAGGATGATGAGCATTGTTCAGGCAAAATCATTTGAAAAGCATTTTCAAATTTCGGAAGTTATTCTGTTGAAAAAAAAAATTATTTTAAAATTTCAGAAGTATACCGAGATCCCCCCCCCTCTCCATTTAACCCTTTATCTACTGACGGTACTTATAAGTACCACTTAAATTAAGCGCCTGTATTATTTTTAATTTAAGACGAATTTTAAAAATTATTGATGTAATTGATAGTATTATCTCCCTTGAGTCACAGGTAGGTGGAGGGAACGATGTTTTTTGAAAATTACTGGTGTGGCGCCATTTTCAATCTCTACCTGTATCGATAGTTCACAATTATTCTGTACATATCTCACATGTGTTCCTGATTTCCCTTTGTTTTACCTTATTCTTCACGTTTTCAACACCGAGTATTTTTTATTGGCATCTTTAATAGTCAGGCAAATGCGTTTAACTTCTAGTTATACAATTTTTATCAAATTGTCTTTGTAATAGATCGATGTTTACAAGTGGACTTATAAGTACCGTCAGGGCACACGGACATTTTTTTAGGATTTCTTGGAAATTGCTGATTTTTTATGTGGAGTGACATACATATTATTTATTTTGATAATTAATTATCGAAATGTACTTAAAAAAATATATTTATGCATTTATAAGAAGGTTAGCATAGGGTTTTCCTCACAAATATTGTGATTAATTGCTGAGTTCTAGTAGTAAAAGAATAACAAGAATAGAGGTGGCAGTTGCAGGCTCGTTTACTAAGTTTAGTTTACGTTATTTGTATACTAAAGTCTAGTTCTAGAAGTAAGATTTGTAAGTTATATTTGTTGCAAAAACTGTCTTGCATACAATAACTAGCGTGTATGTAATGTATACATGTAGACTAGTAATAGTCCATATATACATCTGCATGCACTATAGATCGTTTTTTTTAATTTTGAATCAGTAAACACAAAACAGTAGGCCACTACGGCTATTCCAAACACATTGAGCTCACTTCTATTTATGAACTTTACACTGTAGTGTAGACTTGTCATAACATTCTAGTAGGCTACAATTATACTAGTATTATTAGTAATAGTGTACTGAATGACTAGGATTTCGTTTTCAAATATTTGTTTATGCGGCTCATTGTAATGGCTATTGGAAGCCTCCAGCAAAAGCAGGTTCAGTCCGGCAACTGTTGTCACACCAGAAAGACGACTGACAAGAATGTCTCAGGAATGAGGAATGAGGGAGCATGACATGTCGGCACCTTTTGCTGTGTTTGAGGTCTAAGATGTGTTCCGATAGAAAATCAAGTAAAAATCGTACTCAAAATATACTTTTGTGCTGCGTTTATGTGTGAAAATTACAAAAATGATTGTTATAATGATTGCCATGTTATTATTTAATAAGTTGTATCGTTTTTTCCTGTTTTGTAAATTTTTTAATTTTTGGAAAAAATGTCCTACATCCCTGACGGTACTTATAAGTACCAATACATTTTTGGGCCCTTAAAAATTTATGAAACAAAATTTCCTTCGACATACGCTTTAAATGTGCCAAAAGCAATATGATAACACATTGTTTAAGAAAAAATGTCATTCGGAACCTAATTCCGTAAATAAAGGGTTAATAACAAAAGTCAGCCGCGCCCTTACTCCTATATGTTTCGTCATTATAGACGCCCCCCCCCCCCCCCCCCCCGTGTACAGACATAGGGGGTTAATCGGAGTTAATCCTAATCCCAGGTAGTATCTAAACGTGTCCCGCTTTTAAAAGGTGAGAACATTATTACGACAAATGGGCAACATATCAGCTGAGCTCTGATTCTACTCGCTTCCACGACCTTGAAGGCGCGCTGATCATAGGGTCAAGGTCAAATAATTTCAACCAGCCCTACACGACGATTCGGCTATTAAGTACACACAAAAAACAAAAGCGCTGAAATGTAACATGTAGGGAACTTGTTTTAAAACAATAACACAAAGTAAACACCCCAAATTGACGTGTACAGTTACATTTACCTACATTCGTGTCGTGAAGTTAACACTAACGTTACACCGACATGAAGTGTAACGTTCAATTATGGCAATCATTAAGCGAATCGAGAAACTAGTTCGTTAACTACTGGTCGTGAAACTAATGAGCAGACAAGTAATTCGTTTTTTTTTATTACGGTATGTTCGGTAGGCATGGAAAATCATGGGTTTGACTAAGTCAATAGTGTGATGGTTGTATCACCCACATTTTCAACAGTATCTCAGTATCCCCAAAGTACATCCACCCCCATTCACAGTATAACCAAACCCATCCCCACCTCACATTTCAACCACCCCCACCCCCACTCCCACCCCAAAGTGCAACCACCCCCATCCCACCCCAAAGTACAACCACCCCACCTCCACCACACTGTACAACCACCCCCTCCCCAACCTCCACCCCACAGTACAACCACAATCACCCCCACCCCCCCCCAAAGTACAACCACCCCCACCCCACAGTACAACCACCCCCACCCCAAAGTACAATCACCCCCACCCCACAGTACAACCAACCTCACCCCACGGTACAACCACCCCCACCCCACAGTACAACCACCCCACCCCACCGTACAACCACCCCACCCCCACCCCACAGTACAACCACCCCACCCCACAGTACAACCACCCCACCCCCACCCACAGTACAACCACCCCCACCCAACAAGCCCCCACACAACGCATGCACTCACTAACACAGAATCGATGTGACGCAAATCAAACGCCCCGTGACAGCTGAGTGTAAAATACCGAGGCTGCTGTCTGCTAGGGGTGGGGGTGGGGAGGGGGGGGAGACAGTTTGTGGCAACTGTTTGTTTCAGGCAGCAGAGGACCACACACACTTGAACACTGGTAATAGGAATTATCAAGATGTATATACAATCACTACAGCGGATATATATATATATATATATATATATATATATATATATATATATATATATATATATATATATATATATATATATATATAACGCTTGTGTATGTATGTGTGTGTGTGCTTTTGAAATTATGCCGTGATTAATTATCTTTAAATATGATTAAGTTACAATAAACTTCATTCATTTGATTTCGATTTCCTAAAACTTCAAGTTGGCCTTCGTTTCATTTCGTTTTATTTTCTTTTTCTCTTTTTATGATTTTTCCAGGCAATACACCCGGAGAAAGACTTGTTCGATATTCGAAATGACCAACTGGCTTGACAAATGTGAAACCCGCCGCCGTCCGGGTCGTGATATTTTTATGGAGGATGAGGCCAGAAATAAAACATCGCTCACATAGGAATCCGACTGCGCACAAAGGATCCACTATCCGTCACACATCTCCCTTCAAGCCGAGGGCAGGAAGGGGAAATAACTCCTCGTCAATCGCTCAGAATTTCAGAAGGAATTTTTTTCTTGCCCGCTTTACACTGTATCAACCGTTGCAGGGAACAAAATGGAACAGGGAACAAAAAGGAACAGGGAAAACAATGAAGTCTGAAGATGCGGGAACATGCCCTTCACAAAATGTACTGATGTTTACAGTGTCATGTACAGACCCTAGGCGCTTCGGTACTAATTGGCTTAATTAGTTTAGCTAGACTTGATCAGGAATCGTTTTCTATACGGGTCACAGGGTAGTCGGGTATAGATGATGTATCTCTTTGACGTTCGCGTGTTTCTGTTTTTGTCAGGTGGTTGTGGACCAATATCTTTCTTTAGTTTAGCCTTAAATCACACGATCAATAATGTAATGATTTATGTTTTTAATGCAGAATGTTATTTATCCTTAAATACACACAATATTATATCTTTAAATCCATAATACTAATACTTTTGGCATCAAATACATACATAATATATTGTAATATTATTTATTGTAATGTTCATTCTAGTTATTGTTTAACATTAAATACCCACTATGTGTATTGTGTTGTCAGCTCTCTTAAAGCAAATGTTGTTCCCATCACCTTGACTTTGCTTGAAACTTTTGTCACAATTCACGTTAAGGACTCGCCTCAATCAACAATGGGGACTTTTGAAGAACGAACGACTAAACATAATGAATTCTCTATAGAAGTTTTTAGAGTATTTCGTATTTATGTGTCTAAGTAACTTCAACTTCAAAAACCATTCGAGTGAAACATGACATTTTAACGCTATAAATAGACAGGCATAGTGAATAATTAATTAAAGAGAGAACAATTCTTCCAATCGGGACCTAGACTACCTCTACTGTATCTCCTTTGAAAATTGTATTTATTCCATAATTTTAATGAGCTTATTAAACATCGTACTACAAATTAATAAACACAAATAGTAAAATCTAATTAAATAATGGTTTACTTTAATTTGTAAAACTTTAATTCTTTAAATATATTTGAATTTACTCCCTGTAGATTTCACATGTAAAACCAAGCGATAACCTGTGAAATGTGATGTGTGATATGTGATATGCCCTGTCATCACACTTTGTGATTCCAGCCTGCCGTTAAGCCGGCCCGTGGGGTAGGGCCAGACGGCATAATTCAAATATTCCCCTCAGTCCCGGGGCGGGAGAGTACCCCAAACCTAATTAATGTTTAGCGCTAGGGCCACTGGCTGGGAGAACGGAGATGTTTTGCAATGTGATATCATTAAATCAAGTTCTCCTGCGGGGGGAGGGGCGACCCCAGGAAAAATAAACTCTCAAATTAATATTTTACCACCGCGTTAGATTTCATCACGTGGCACCCGTACGAGAATTTCTACCGAGATAGTATTATCCAATTATAAGAGCCATAAATAATCTTCTTTCATAGACACGAGGAGATTTTTAAACATGGAGTGTTTTAAAAAGTCTGATGGGTAAAATCCTATCATTTCGCTAGATCAGCATTCAAACTTGGGGTATATATATATATATATATATATATATATATATATATATATATATATATATATATATATATATATATATATATATATATATATATATATATATATATATATACACACCCTGTTTCTATGCTGTTCTAGCGAAATGATAGGATTTTACCCATTAGACTTATATATATCAATATCTCTCTCTCTCTCTCTCTCTCTCTCTCTCTCTCTCTCTCTCTCTCTCTCTCTCTCTCTCTCTCTCTCTCTCTCTCTATATATATATATATATATATATATATATATATATATATATATATATATATATATATATATATATATATATATATATATATATATATATATATATATATATATATATATCTTCTTAATCCTCATCACTCCCTGTGGAGTATAGGGCAGCAACAAATCTCCGCCATTCCACCCTGTCCTGGGCGAGCCACTTTAGTTCATGCCAGGTTTTGCCAGTAGCCTGTACTTCTTCTTCCATCTCCCTCCTCCATGTTCCCAGTGGTCTTCCTCTATTTCTCTTTCCGGGTGGGTTCCACTTCAGCGCCATGTTGGGGAGTCTTTTTTGGCTCATGCGTAGGACATGGCCCAGCCATCTCCATCTCCTCGTTCGAACTTCTGAGACAATGTCGTTTAATCCTGTCCTTCGCCATATTTCCTTGTTCGGGACTTTGTCGTCCCACTTTATCCTGAGGATGCGTTGGAGGGATCTTCTTTCAAAGCCTCTGAGTCGGCTCTCTCCTTTCTTGTTTAGTTTCCATGACTCTGCAGCATAGAGGAGTACAGAACGTACATTTGACTTATAGATCCTTATTTTAGTTCTCTGCTGCAGTGAGGATGATTTCCAGATCTTAGCGAGTCTGTTGAAAGCTTGTGCTGCCATTGCTATTCTGGTGGCAATTTCTTTCTCCATGCTGCCGAGGTACTTAAAGTCTTCGACCTCTTCTAGCTCTACTCCATTCGCAAAGGTCTTGAGAGCACTTTTGGTTTTTATTTTCATTAGCTTGGTTTTTCCGGAGTTTATCTTTAGCCCAACGCTTTTGGCAATTTGCTCTATTCTTGTGGTTTTCGCTTGGATGTCTTTTTGGGCATGTGAAAGTAAAGCCAAGTCATCAGCAAAGTCACAGTCCTCTAGGTGGTTGGTAAGTTCCCAAACAATTCCTCTTGGCTTATCCTCAGTGGCTTTTCTCATAATCCAGTCTATTACCACCAAAAAGATGACAGGTGAGATGACACAGCCCTGTCTGACTCCTGTTTTTACCTTGAACCATTCACTTTGCTGATTTTCGTGTCGCACACAGCATTGGTTATCATAATATATATATATATATATATATATATATATATATATATATATATATATATATATATATATATATATATATATATAGGCCTATATATAAGATTGAAAGAGTATACTGGACAATTTAAAAACAAATTGAAAACTGATTAGATTACACTCTTTGTTAAATAGGATTTGAAGTGGTCTTTTGGTTCGCCCTTCTCTTTGAAGCCAGTTATTTTTGACGCTACCGGTGAGCCGACCAGGAAGTGTATGAAAAAATCCAATCAATCACATATCATCGCCTGATTAATTAACAAGCACTTGAACTCTGCCCGGGGTCAACCGGCTCAACGATAGCCAGGCTCAGATTCCGTTTACACAAATCTGACGTGGGGAATAAATATTCCGGTTTAAGAGCCGGTTGGAAGCCGGCATTTTTTTTTAAACACCCAGTGTACTTTTAGTACAGATGTCGCTAGAAATAATATTTTATATCTCTGATGAAATATACACTATGACTTTGTTATTTGTAATCTCCGTGTGTTGTGGTTGGGTCAGTAAGAGATGGTAGGGTTAGGCCTACTGTCGTGGAATATATTACTAGCATTTTTAGTTAGCTCCAGTGGAGCTGAATGAGCTTGATTTTTATGAGCTTAAATGTGGAGTCATGTCCCAGATCATTAGATCATAAACTAATCTGTAGCTGTTATTAGCTGACCAAAACAACACAATTTTAATTACGGTCAGACATGAAATCTGTAGCTGTCATTAGCTGACCAAAACATCACAACGAATAGACATCAAATCTGTAGCTGTCATTAGTTGGCCTAAATATAACAACTGTCAGACATCAAATCTGTAGCTGTTATTAGCTGGCCTAAACATAACTGTCAGACAGCAAATCTGTAGCTGTCCTTAGCTGACCAAAAACAACACAGCTGTCAGACAGCAAATCTGTAGCTGTCATTAGCTAGCCAAAAACGCAAACATGAAACTGCTCTAATCCGATGCCCATACACTAGCAACAACTCTGTTTCTAAGGCCCGTAACTCTCCAACTATTGTTGCGTCCTTTAGAGCGTGAGATAAGCGTAAACACTCAAACAAAAGCCCTCGTCAAATAACAGCCAGATCTATAATCCTGTCCCGCATGAGTGGTTCTGATCCACCGACGGCCGTTTGTAAGTCTAGCCGCTACAGTTGTTATGTAAATAATATTCGTGCTCACACATCGCACCGTACAGCGAGATTCCATTTGGTAGTCGATTTCAGCAATTAGTGCCCCCTAAAAAATGTGAGTGTGGGGGGGGGGGGGGAGAATGAATCGCGGCTCAATAGAATATGGTAATCGGCTTGTGGTGATTGGGATGGGGTAATCGTGGCGCCGCAGGGCGATATATTTTCCCGGGGATGAGTCGATAATAGTGGAGGGGTGAGGGGAGAGGGGGGAGGGGGTGATGAATCATCGATATCGCAACTGTCATGTTTTGTTTTCAACTTTTATAAATTTTAATACTGGACCATATCCCCCCACCCCAAGATATTCAAGTTAAGTAATAACTGCTAACAAGAAAATGATGAAAATACATACATCGCGCAGAGATGGTATTTACGCCAACTATTTCATGAAACATACTTTAACACATTTGACTTTATTTATAGGATTTATACCCCAATTATAAACGTAAATTAGTATAATAAATTATTTTAGTAAATAAACATATGTGTATGAACGTTTGTGTGCGTGTGAGTGTTGATATAACAAGTCATATAAAATAGCAATATTTCGACGGTCACTTGAAGTATCTAGTCCATTCTGCCTGGGATGACCCCTCAACGTTCAGGTACATATCCCTACCCCCGGGCCAGATGGACTAAACCGGTTCCGCTCTCGGCCACGTCACCCATCTCCGGCCATATTGGTTTATCGTCTGCCTCACTAATGTTCCCGTCTGCTCCATTTAGGCGCGGGAGAACAGTAGTCAAGACTATACTGTGACTAAGCCATAGATTATTAAGACTCTTTTTTTCTAAATATTGATTTTTTTCCTCCAAATTAAGCATTTGTGATGCTACCTAAAAAATAGAGTTCGTGAATGTAAAATGGAAGTTTGAAGAATTTTCATTTAATATTGACCTGTATCATACTTAGTGAGTTCGAAGATTGAGTCATTGATTGACAGCACACCATACCAAGCGACTGTGTTGAAAGAATCAAAGGCGCTGTCACAAAAGTTGATGTCACTGTCACAAATGGTGATGTCACTGTCACAAATGTTGATGTCACTGTCACAAATGTTGATGTCACTGTCACAAAGGTTGATGTCACTGTCACAAATGTTGATGTCACTGTCACAATAGTTGATGTCACTGTTACAAATGTTGATGTCACTGTCACAAATGTTGATGTCACTGTCACAAATGTTGATGTCACTGTCACAAATTTGATGTTACTGTATTATTTTTTCCCCACTGACTCATAACAAGCATGTGCTAGTTTGTAGATATAGGTAGAGATGAACAGGAGGGTGCGTGGGACGATATAAGTTCGGCATTTAATAACATTCTATTCAGATTTTCCATTGATAATAAATGCCATTGAATTAGCCAGTAACAAAAAGTTCAATAAAATCTACGTTGACAAAACTACAATCAAATTCGCAAAATAACAAATTCGCCTACGACAAAAATTGCTATAAAATATGCTGTTTACAGAAAATGCAACACTTTTTTTTTACAATCAACTTAGCCACTAACACAAATTTAATTCTTTTTTATCCCTTGAAAAATGTTACCAACTTCATTTATAATACAAAAAAATTATTTTGTCAAAGAAATCGACTAGGATTATAATAATAAACTGTATGGGGGAAGATTTTATATAAATAGAATGGGAAAATTCCAAAAAGTTAAAAATAATTCTACTTCATTTGCAAAATATCCGGGTATTTTTCAAGTCTGAGTCCTCCCATTAGTTTAATAAGTTGCGTTACCAATCATGTCTGGCCCTGTCAGGCTCGCCTCGTGAAATCAGAACAACGGGCTGTGTTTGTCAGTGTGTCAAGGACAAAGAAATATGTCCTGGAGGACAAACTAGGACATGACCTGGGTAGAGCAGGAACTGTCAGTCCCAGGGTCCGGCCATTACAGAGATGACACCATCCCTCCAATCGGGGCTCGTTTTGTCTGGCGTCATTCTATCGTGGCTCAGGCGTCATGCGCAGAGGGACGGAAATAGAATTATTTGTGTCAGGGGCGGGCTTGTTGTGTCTGTCAATTGGTGCGTGGGGGGTGTGGGGGTGTGGGGGTGGTGGTGGCGTATTGTGTCTATAAATAGTTATAAGGAGGTGATGTGGCGAATTGTGTGCTAATGAGTGTGTTTGTAGGTAGGGGTGGCGAATTATATTTGTTAATGGGGGTGGGGATGGTGAATTATGATGTTAATGCGCATGTGGAGGTGGGGGTGGGGGAATTTTGTGTCTATCCTTGGGATGTGTGAATTGTTTCAGTCTAGGTGAGTGTTACGTGTGAGTAAAATTAGTGTTCGCGAGTGAGCCGATTTTAAATCTAGTTTTTGTGTTGGTGTATTAGGAGAGGACGGGATGGGGGGCAGTGGGTGCCAGGGCGACTCTGCTGCGTCTGTCTTTGTAACTTCCAACAGCTCTGGAGACAATGGGTGGCACTGAGCTATCAATGTTTTACCTATCTGAATAGACTATTGCCAATGGAAAAAGGTGAGATGCGAGAGTACACATATTTCATACAATGATATCATGAGACGCCTCTATGACCTATAGCACTGGCGCCTGTGGAATGTATTCCGCTTGCACCAGATAATGAAGTTATGATTTGCGCGAGAACTCACTGATCTACATGAGTACAGGCCGCATGGGACTTGTCGAGTGAACTGTGGTCGCTTTGTAGATCAGCGCCTCGCCATGTCGCCGCGACAAGACACACTTAACCTACTGAGTGCTCCTCCAACATAAACCGATCGGATCTTTTATCAAAGAGCATGATCTGTGTGAAGACATCATCAATCCACCAGCAGAGCACTCTGTCTTTGATCGTCTGTCCGCTACAGTTCTTTCCCCTTGCGTAGAATAATTGCCAATTAGAATGCGATTTCGACATTTGAACTTCCGGTATTCGTGACTAGTTTAAAGCTGTTATTTTGTTGAATCGATCCTTGTTTTGACTATACGAGCTCCGTGTTTTGTAATCGATTACATAAAAAAATGCGATGTTTGGATGAGGTAATGTTTGATTGAAACGAGAGAGACTAAAATGCTAATTAGGCTATTAAACTTTTGAAACTATTTTGCGACAAGCTTTACTGTTATTCTAAGGACATATTTTTATTTTCTAAATTTTACTAAATTTTAAAGCATACTGCTATTAACTTGTTTTGTGCATATTTTGTACTTCGTCATTATTCTAAGAATTTTTAGTTAAAATATCATGTAGCTATTACAACATATAAAAATATCATAAGAATTTTTAGTTTATTCTTTAAGTTTTTCAATTTTATTCCTTATCCAGTGGCGTAGTGAGGTCGGGTGTCACCTGGTGCGGCACTTAATGGTGTCACCCCCCAGAGACAAATTTTCGATTTGCACTCCCCCTTCAAACTTTCGATTTGCACCCCCCCCCCCCCCCAACTTTCGATTTGCACCTCTTAAAACACTATTTAACACTCGAATTAATTCCACTTAATTAAGTGATTATTATCATTTTTCTCTATATATTTTGCTATTTTTTGCCTTGGTGTCACCCTCCCCTAAATAGTGTCACCAGGTGCGGTCCGCACCCCCGCCCCCCCCCCCCCCCCCCTCCCCTCGCTACGCCTCTGTCCTTATCACATGACTTTCCACTTTAAAAAAGGCAAGAAATACAACTTTGATTTAGCCTACACATATGGACAATACAACTCGATAGTTTAATGTAGGCCTATAAACTCATCAATTCATCATCTTATTTTGTGTTTCAATAGTTTACCAACTTCGTATTGATCAACTCTTGATCAAGTTGGTTTATAACCAAGCCAAACTATTAGCATGTTAAATACGCTAAATTTTGTTTTTATTTTCGCTTTTTATGTCAACAAATGTTGTCAAGTCCAAACTAATTCTTGTGCATGATTAACATCAACAGGCAAACGAACATTGTTTGGCTAAAATACTGTCGATAACACTAATAGGTGCAATTAGCTACTAACAGGGGGGGGGTGCACTCGAAATTTTCGGGGGGGGGGGGGGGGGCGGACAGCAATTTCCGGGGGGGTGGGGGGCGGACACTGTAAAAAAATATTTATTTCTATATACATTCCATTTCGTTCGGGGGGGGGGGGGGGGGGGGGTAGACTTTCTTTAGGGAGACTCAGCCCCCCCCCCCCCTGAAGAGATGTCTGTTACATAGCTTTTGATTTGCATATATGTATAAACGTTTTATACAGCTTATTATTGAAACGAAAAAACTGCTCAAATATGCGATACGAATATACATATCCTGTAGTGTTTTCAGCTGCAGAATAGTGTTCGTGTAAGAGCTAATTTTATTGGCACGATTTAAAAGAAAAATTTAAAAATTAAAACTTTCCCCCAAAAAAGGAGTGAAATTATATTTTTAAATGTATTGCTTTATTCTTTAAAAATATTTTTGTATAGCTGTTATGATGTTAAAAAAAAAGATCGATTTCTTCCGACATTTAATGATTGCTGCTAGGAATTTTTGTTTTCAATTTCGATAAAAATAAATTAATAATTTTGATATGATATTTTTAGTTCGTAAAAAAAACTAGATTCGTTTTTACAGTAATTTAAAAGTTGTTTTAATTTATTTTTCTTAATTTTTTTAGAATAAATTTAAATTATTAAAAAAGACACAGAATATCGCGGCCTGTTCTACTGATCTACTTAAACTGTTGAGAGACCAATTTCCCTAGTGACATTGTAAACTAGATCTCAAGCAACCTGCGCCTCAGTAACGAAACTTGAACCAATGGGATCACACTGAAGATCAGTGTTTCTTCCAGACTTTTTTCGGGGGGGGGGGGGGGGGTGGGGGCGGTAGACTTTCTTCGGGGGGGGGGGACACACTGTTAAAAGTATATATTTTCTATATAAATTATATAAATTTAATTTCGTTCGGCGGGGGGGGGGGGGGGGCGGTTAAAAATTTTCGGGGGGGGGTAGGGCTACCCCCCCCCCCCCGAATAGATGCCTGGAAGAAACTTTGCTGAAGATACTTCAGTCAGCTGCTTCTTGATGGATACTATACGGTGTGTGTAGGGGGTGGGGGTGGATGGTTCTAATAGAATAGCTCTCCTCTGGTATGTATTTGTTTGTCTGTCTTTCTGTGTGTGTGTGTGTGGCGCGCGGTGCTAATTCAAGCACGTCCAACTGTTGAGCATGCGTGCGTGTCTAGCGCAGATTAAGGATTTTCGGCTCTTTTACGTAGGCATCTTGCTAAAGTTATTGTGTGGTCAGCTCTTGAGCTAAAGTTATTGTGTGGTCAGCTCTTGAGCTAAAGTTATTGTGAGGTCAGCTCTTGAGCTAAAGTTATTGTGTGGTCAGCTCTTGAGCTAAAGTTATAGTGTGGTCAGCTTTTGAGCTAAAGTTATTGTGAGGTCAGCTCTTGAGTTAAAGTTATTGTGAGGTCAGCACTAGGCCCAGACAAGTCTCCATTAAACGAGATGGACAAGCCAAAGTCATACGAACCTGAGGCAGTGTGCTCTAACACTCAACCACCCAGTTTTCAAACGATGCATTTGTTTAGGGAACTTAAAGTTACTATGTACGACTGCATAGATGGGCCTTTTTATAAAGCCCACACCACCCCCACCCACACTCAACACACAGAAAGACACACTTTCTTATGTACGACTACATAGATAGACCTTAATACCAAGCCCACCCACCACCTATCCACACCCACCGATACCACCACACTCACACTTGCTCACACCCACATTCACACTCACACACGCACACACCATAAAGAGAAATTTTATTTTAACCTTCTTGATTGGGTCAAAATGTCCCGCTGGTTTTGAAAAACGGGAGACAATTAAAATATTTTTAATCTCCCAGATTTATCAGTTACAAAAAATGGATTACACCAAAGGATTAACAACCCCTCCCTCCCACAACGGAATTTAAATTGCAGGTCGGGAAAGGCTTGAAGATCTTAACCAACTTTTTTTGTATCCAATTTTTAAAACAGTTCTGGCAGCTCGCTGGGTGTTCAAAGTCTCAACGTTTTCGACAACCTGACCTTGAAGTGTGGGCAGATAGGCTTGAACAGAATTATCGCTCTTCATGAACCAGTTGTGTTTGTCTCCCTTGGTATTAGTTATTTAGGTAGTCGGAACTTTTTTCAAGAACTGTTTCAATCAAACTTTGCCACTAATTATATATATATATATATATATATATATATATATATATATATATATATATATATATATATATATATACATGTACATATGTGTGTGTGTGTTGTGTTTATGTAATAAATCGAGATGTAGTAGTTACAAAATTAAACATGTCTAACTAGAATTTGATCGAAATTCAACCTCAAAATGTTACAAGCTGTGCAGCCTAGTCGAAATTTTCTACTGCTGTTAACGAGGTAAACATTCGATATCGGCTAGGCGATAAGCTCTATCTCAGATAGGTAAAGGTGTGCCAAATTCTCACAATCTTGGCTCACGGCCAATGGCACAGTATACTGCTCACGTTGGCCATGTACGCTAACTAATATATGCAGTCAATGTACGTTAACTAATATATGCAGTGAATGTACGCTAAACAACATTGTGCTAGCGGCACGCTTAATAACATTCTGCTCCCCGTACCATAGTGCTAAAGGTACGCCATATAGAAAAGTGCTATAAGTTGAACAGCATAATGTTACAGTTACGCTAGAAAGCATGTGTTATGTGTACACGGCAGTCCCAACATATAAACAACATGTGTGTATAATGTGTTTTATAGATCAGATTTTATTGATCTTTTACTGAACAGCTATAGAGTCAAGAAACCTACATAATCAAAAATGTACCAGATGTTCGATGGAAGAAATATTTCAAGTATTTCCCTCTCTAATACGTTCTAAAAATTTCAGGTTTTAAAACACAGGTAACCAGCTGTAGGACAATTTTGTAGTCTAATCGTGACAACCAAACGTATCGTTTCTATTTACTGATTATGTTACTATCTTAACTAGTTTTATTACCTAGTGTTAGTACTAAGCCTAGTGTAACGAACGATCAAAATCTAGTGTTACTGTTTTAGACAGAAGCTTTATTATTGGAAAATTTTATTTAATTGGTCTAGCAATGGTTTCCATCAGCTTAAAACAAGATAAAGTTGTACGCATTGAATATTTCGTTTGGCTGCCCTAATGTCTCGAGTTCGGATATCGGTTCGAAATTAGGACGTCCTTGAGCCAGCTCAGCTCTTAAGAGTATCTGACACGTTTGGTAAAGTAAAGGGGCATCGAATTGTACAGAATATGTGTACCGTAGTTCATTCAATATGTACAACAAGTGTACACACTAGGTAGGTTGATTTTGTAGGCACGCACGTCATCCTATACTACAAAAGTAAAATAAAGTTCCTTTTCAAACCTGACGGTCTATAGGGTAAGTGAAGTAGAGTTCACTTGTTTCTGTGACCTCGGCAGATAGTGTGGTCAGCACTATACCCAGCCGCCTTTACTTTCCCTAACGTGAGTTAGGTAGCCATCAGAGTTGGGTGGACTCAGGGACGGTCTGCTGACTTGAACCTAGATTCGAACTCAAGACTTACGGGTTAGCAGTCCAACAATACTAACAGTTAATTACAAAGCCAATTCTAAATCTCCCCCCCCCCCACACCTCACCACTCACGTCTCATGACCCCCTCCCCATGGGTGTAAGACCACAGAAGAGACCCTCTAGCACCGACGTCACCAGGTCGTGGAACTCACGACAGCTACGCCAACATTCCGCACCCAATGAAATAGATTTTTTGTCTTCAATTCACCTTCGTTTAAGACAGCAGAACAATACACGTTGTAATTTTTTTTCTTCTACCGACTAACCGGTCACCGTGACATTAAAGTCAGTGCAACAGCTAGCAGAAGAAAAGCCTCTATTGTCTGGTTCAATCATTCAATCATTCAAATATTCAAACAAAAAATCAATTTGAAACAAAGAATTAGCTTTACAATTTTTAATCTGCATAATTGAATGAAGCGGCACAAATAAAATAGCTCAAGAACAACTCTTGTTGAATATTTCAAATGTAAGGGGTGGGGGGGTGGGGGACTCTATATTTGATGGGGATCATTAGTTAAGCCGCTTATTCTTCCAGGAAGATTCCAGCTAATCTCTGGTAAATGACAGGAGAGTTGATTTATAGAGGACCACAGGTAGTGGTGTCTTAGTTGTGGAGACAGGTTGTATTTTACCTGTCTTATAAGACCTGGATGGAGGGCCACAGGTAGCGCTGTCTTAGGACTCGAGACAGGCTGTATGTCACCTGGGTATCAATAACATAGAGCAATAAGGGGTTAACGTCCTTCAGAGATTCCTCGTTTAGTTTTGTTCATAGAGACACATGGGTTAAAATGTTGCATGAGCTCAATACCGCAGTCTGAGAATTACCCGAACTAGTGGGATGAAATAATTTTAAAAAACAACAACACAAACATAGCACAGTGAGTTAAACCAATGTAACAACACACCTACATACAGCACAGTTGGTTAAACCAATACAACAGTTCACCACATCTTACAGAAACGAAGGTTAAAATCTCGATGCTTTCCCCCAGTGCATCTGGCGAGGAATGGCAGGAATTCGCTCCTGGATCTGATACACTAAAACAGGTTAGAGATGACAAGATGGTGATGAAAGGTGACTTCGTTCGGTTCAAATTTCGTTTAGAACATCGTACTGTTGATAAGTGGGTCGACAAGATCATTAGACATATGCCGAGGTCGGTGTAGGGGAGGGGGGGTGAACCTGATTAGGTGGTCTAGAGTTAGGTGGGTGGGAGAATGTAATCAGGTTGGGGGGGGGGGGATGTAATGCGTGAAACATGACTAGATGATTAGAGATATTTAAGGACGGCGGGTGGGGGTGGTGGTGGTGTGTGTGTTGTTGGGGGGGGGGGGGTTCTCGATAAAGTGACGTTTCAAATTTAAAAAAAAAAAGGGTTAAGCTTGTCAAGTAGAATTTACTGTTTCCCCTAATGATGACATCTTAACTGGCCATGTCATCAGTTGGATGTCAGGTAGACAGGTAGGTTTGACCTCATCTGAAGCAGGTGACATGGACATCACCTGAAGTAGACAGGTGACACCGACATCACCTGTCCACGAAGACATCTTGAGATGTTTACTTATGTTACACATCAAGCACATCTTGTCCCATGTTAAGATACAGAAAGACAGAATCGAGACATTTACAGCTGTATAGAATGTAGCTCTGGTAAGTCAAGGCGTTAGATCTAGATTTGATCAGACAAAATAATGTTTTTGTAGCATTGGGATATTGTAGCCAAACACGTTCATATGCGTGCGAGAATATCGTCATTCAATTTCTTTATCCGTTTACATAATGATGATTTTACATAATGCCAAATGTAATAACTTTATTCTTTGATAGTTTATATACAATATATGAATCCCAAAGACCTTGTAACCAAAAGACTAATTAAATTATCGTGTAACGTTATCATACCGCTATAGGAGCATATTTGTATATCTAACAAGAAAGAAAGAAATTGGACTGATATTAATAACAACGCAGTACAGCCGAGTATAATGTTGTATTGAACAAGACAAAAGGAAAACTACGTGATGTGGCATCTCATGACATCTGGTGACATCTGGTGACATCTGGTGACATTACTTGACACGTGTCACGGAATACAACGGCAAGTACCACCACAATAAAACTTGTCGCCATTAATTACCGCAGCGACCAGCCCACGGTGACCCAATGACCTGAACAGTCTATAGATAAACTGTCGCACCCAGTGTTTCTTCCAGACTTTTTTCTCGGGGGGGGGGGCACTTGAAATTTTCGGGGGGCCGGTCAACATTATTCGGGGGGGGGGGGGGCGGACACATGTAAAAGTGTATGTTTACGATACAAAATCCATCTCGTTCGGGGGGGGGGGGGGGGTGGGGGCGGTAGACTTCCTTCCGGGGGTGGCTCTGTCCCCCGTTCCCCCTCCCCCCGAAGAGATGCCTGGAAGAAACTCTGGTCGCACCAATTATTTTGGCGTCGCTGCAAGATCGCCAGGCTCGACTGTGGTGTTGAGATAAAAAAAACAATGTGTCATATCCATCAATAGAAATAAATCCTAAACCACTTGATCCTAGCTAGTTACAAATTCTGAGCAAATTAGTATAAACAGACCCCATTCAGTGGGCAACGAGTAGTCTACTAGATATTTTTGTATTTTAAAGATTCATGTTGCGTGGGAACGGCGTGGTCTAGCGGTAGAGAGCTAGACTTCTAACCCGAGAGTCTCTTGTTCGAATCCGGGTTCATAATCAGTGGAACGTCCCTGAGTCCACCCAGCTCTGGGTACCCAACTTACGTTAGGTGCTGACCACAAACCCTTCATATGTTTTCATATGAACATCGACATCGTTTACATAATTTCAATCATCGTGAAGAATTAAAGGACTTTATAGCGGTATATAATAATTTTACATACAACTAAAAAGGAAAAAAAGTTTTATGTAGCGAATAATATTATCAAATGACTGAAAAACGAGGGTAAATAGAGTACACTGAAGATGGTAGCGAGGTTAACCTTTACATGATGAGTTTATCTGACAATGATAACCACAGCCCCCAGCTGACCACAACACGTACAGAACAACGCAACTGAGGGATGTGTTTAGTTCACAAGATACAGGTAACAGTGTTTAAAACTAAACTTAAGTTTTGGACCGTAGTCTCTGTGTTGTGGCTACTTCTTGTGTATTGCCGTATATACAAAACGGTAATAGGGCATTACCCCCCG
>NW_026733091.1:0-7500 GCF_028476545.2 Physella acuta
TGTCCAGCATGGAGGTGGAAACAGATGTGTTAGCTGCAATTTCATCTCCTGTAGATATACAGTCAAATGAATTAACAGAGGTTTCATCTTTTGAAGATTTGAAACCAGATCTATCAACCATAGAATTATCATCTTCTGAAGACATAAAAACAGAACTAACAAAAAAATTTAATTTCCAGGAAATAAAACCTGACATGACATTTAAAACCCCTCAAGGTGTTAAACCTGATGTTAAACCAGAATTGTCTTCTGATGACATAAAACTAGAATTATCATTTTTTAATTTCCAGGATATAAAACCTGACATAACATTTAAAACCTCTCAAGATGTTAAACCTGATGGTACAACAGAATTTTCTTCTTCTGAAGACATAAAAGCAGAATTGTCAACATTGTTTTATTTGGGGGATATAAAACCTGACATGATATTTAAAACCCCTGAAGATGTTAAACCTGATGTTATACCAGAATTTTCTTCTTCTGATGACATAAAACCAGAATTATTATTTTTTAATTTCCAGGATATAAAACCTAACAAGTCGTTTAATACTTCTCAAAATTTTAATCCTGATATTACATTTTTAATTGAACAAATTAATGAAAAACCTGCTGCAACAGCAGTATTTTCAACATCTGAAAATTTAAAACCAGAATTGTCAACTACTGGAAATTTAAAACAAGATTTAGCTACAGAATGTTTATTTTTTGAGGAAAAAAAACAAAATGGACTTAAAGAAAATCTACTAATGTCTATGGACAAAAATAAGGTTGTTCATTCTCATCAAATGTTTTCTCAAAGTTCTAATATTAATATGCATACTAATATTCATTCTGGAGATAAGCCTTATGAATGTGATGTTTGTCATAAAAGGTTTTCTCAATGTTCTAAATTAAGAACACATAAAAAGATTCATTCAGGAGAAAGGCTCCATGAATGTGATGTTTGTTATAAAAAATTTAGTAGTATGAAGAATCTATTATGTCATAAAGTTGTTCATTCTGGAGATAAGCTATATGAGTGTGATGTTTGTCATGAAAGGTTTTCTCAAAGTTCAAATTTAAGTCAACATAAAAAAGTTCATTCAGGAGATAAACCACATGAATGTGATGTTTGTCACAAAAGGTGTTCTGAAAGTTCAAATTTAAGTCAACATAAAAAAGTTCATTCAGGAGAAAGGCCACATGAATGTGGTGTTTGTCATAAAAAATTTAGGGTTAAGAGGGTTCTATTACGACATCAAACTATTCATTCTGGAGATAAACCATATGGATGTGACATTTGTCATGAAAGGTTTTCTCAAAGTTCAAATTTAAGTCAACATAAAAAAGTTCATTCAGGAGATAAACCACATGAATGTGATGTTTGTCATAAAAGGTTTTCTCAAAGTTCAAGTTTTAGTCAACATAAAAAAGTTCATTCAGGAGAAAGGCCACACGAATGTGATGTTTGTCATAAAAAATTTAGGGTTAAGGAGGTTCTATTACGACATCAAATTATTCATTTTGGAGATAAACCATATGGATGTGATGTTTGTCATAAAAGGTTTTCTTATAGTTCAAATTTAAGTGCACATAAAAAAGTTCATTCAGGAGATAAACCATATGAATGTGATGTTTGTCATAAAAGGTTTTCTAAAAATTCTTATTTAAGAGCGCATAAAAAGGTTCATTCAGGAGATAAGCCGTATGAATGTGATGTTTGTCATAAAAGGTTTTCTCAAAATTCAAGTTTAAGTCATCATAAAAAAGTTCATTCAGGAGATAAACCACATGAATGTGATGTTTGTCATAAAAGGTTTTCTAAAAATTCTTATTTAAAAACACATGAAAAGGTTCATTCAGGAGATAAGCCATATGAATGTGATGTTTGTCATAAATGGTTTTCTCAAAGTTCAAATTTAAGTCAACATAAAAAAGTTCATTCAGGAGATAAACCACATGAATGTGATGTTTGTCATAAAAGGTTTTCTCAAAGTTCAAGTTTTAGTCAACATAAAAAAGTTCATTCAGGAGAAAGGCCACAAGAATGTGATGTTTGTCATAAAAAATTTAGGGTTAAGGAGGTTCTATTACGACATCAAATTATTCATTCTGGAGATAAACCATATGGATGTGACGTTTGTCATAAAAGGTTTTCTTATAGTTCAAATTTAAGTGCACATAAAACAGTTCATTCAGGAGATAAACCATATGGATGTGACGTTTGTCATAAAAGGTTTTCTTATAGTTCAAATTTAAGTGCACATAAAACAGTTCATTCAGGAGATAAACCATATGAATGTGATGTTTGTCATAAAAGGTTTTCTAAAAATTCTTATTTAAGAGCACATAAAAAGGTTCATTCAGGAGATAAGCCATATGAATGTGATGTTTGTCATAAAAGGTTTTCTAAAAATTCTTATTTAAGAGCACATAAAAAGGTTCATTCAGGAGATAAGCCATATGAATGTGATGTTTGCCATAAAAGGTTTTCTCAAAATTCAAGTTTAAGTCATCATAAAAAAGTTCATTCAGGAGATAAACCACATGAATGTGATGTTTGTCATAAAAGGTTTTCTAAAAATTCTTATTTAAAAACACATGAAAAGGTTCATTCAGGAGATAAGCCATATGAATGTGATGTTTGTCATAAATGGTTTTCTCAAAGTTCTAATTTAAGAACACATAAAAAGGTTCATTCAGGAGAAAGGCCACAAGAATTTAATGTTTGACATCCAAGGTTTTCTCAAAGTTCTTGTTTATCTTCACACAAAAAAAAATTCATTAAAGAGAGAAGCCTCATGAATTTGATATTTGTCACAAAAAGTTAACTCAGAAGAATAATTTGTTATGACATATAAGTGTTCTTACAGGTTATAAGCCATATATATGTGTAAAAGATTTTCTCAGTTCTTATTTAAGTGCACTTGAGAAGTCATTCAATAGACAAACCTCATTAATCAGGTATTTGTCATAAAAGATTTTCTCAAAGTCTTAGTCTAAATACTCATAAAAAATTCATTCTTGAGGTAAGTTAGGATATTCATCATGACTTAACACCAATTTAATTCATTTAAAAAAAAATTAATTCTAGAGCAAATCATTATTATTAAATATCCTTTTATAATCTTTTCTCTTCACATAACTTTAACTAGGGGTCATCCAATAGTGGGCCATAATTTATTAATTTTTATATTTGTATTATGAAAAGGTTCTTTTGTGGAAAAGTTTACTACAGGGGTCGGCTTGCATCGAGCCGCATGCAGCCCTTTTGATGTCAAGATGTGGCTCTTCTCTTGAGTTTCATACACACGTTATTTCATTTTCAAAACTCATAAAAATAAATATTAACATGCTTGCCACTGCCGACTTTTTCAAATAACTTTCAATAGGGAATGTTATTTCATTCAGGATGCATTTCTCTATCTGTCAGTATGCATTAATTAGACCTGAGTGACTTTGTTTTTTACTTTCTCGTATATACGAAGTATAGAGAAAGTCTTGTAATTGTGCAAAAAAAAAATTAAGATTTTTGCAGATCTTGACGTTTTACACCTCCCTGAGTCGGAAAAATCTAGTTTTGCAATCTTGTCCGTATGTCTGTGTGTGTGTCTGTAAACACGATAACTTGAGTATATTTACAGCTAGGTTGATGAAATTTCATATACAAGTATTGTATCAAAGTTGTATATCTGTATCAACTTTTGAGCGATTTCTGATAACCGGAAGTGGAACTTTTTCAAAAGCCTATAACAAGAGTACTATTTCAGATAGATAAAAATGATAAGTAAAATATCTAAATCTCTGCCTTCTTTTAAATTTTGAGTTATTTCCATTGACCGGAAGTAGTAATTAACGCTATTTCCGTTTTCTCAAAAAACGAATGTAAATTTATAAAGTACTAATAATATTACGAACTATTATGCACATTTTGTTTGACGTTCACTTGGTGTGCAATTCTTTTTTTTACGAGATTTTATTCTATTTTAAAAAGTTTAAGTATTTAAAATAGATTAAAAATCATGTCTATATCCCGAGTTCCCATCCCGTTGTTTTATATAAGAATATTTGAGAAAGTTTAGGGTAGATCACTTTGGTTTATTAGTTATTAGCTTCCTACAGTTGATCCGGGTACTGGATGGTGGAGTACGAGTAGGGTGGAATGTAAGTCAGATGTGGACAGAAGTGACAGATACTAATCAAATTAATATCCAAGTCAGTTACATGGAGCTTGAGGCCTGCCTGGCTAATAGCAGACATCTCTTGAGCCAGTGATGTCTGTAAAGAAAGACAAAAAATGGATTCTAAAATGGATTGTGAAAGTCTTATAGTTATATTATTTAATTACTAATCTTATCAGAACAGAGCTAGCTAAACTACTTTAATATGTTTTGTGCAAAAAATGTGTATGATTCTATATAAATAAATATTATTTTATATATAAAGTTATTTATTTTAAATAAAAAATTACATTTACTCACCAAATCCTAATTAAATGCCATAAAATTGAAATAAAAATGCTAATGGCTCTTTAAAAAAAAGGTTGCAGACCCTTTCTTTTTGTGTTATTTGTAAATATGTATGACAGGAGAAGTAAGCTATAACTTTAGAAACCCATGGTCGTATTGTTTACCCGCATGGTTTTGCTCAGGCCACACAGTTAATTTCCCTATTCTTTTCAAATTATATTAAATTGACAATTGACAAGGAAGTTAACCAAATCATTTACACTACTAACAAACAGCGCAGTCAGACATACAGCAACATGACAGAATATCAGGTTGACAGGTTATACGACCTCCATGACATCTGGCTAGCAGATACAGTGGCATCAGGCCAACAAGTAGACCAACAGCAGAGTTTCTTCCATGCATCTCTGCTCACACTGAAAACATACTTTTACCAGTGTCCGCCGCCGCCCCCCCCCCCCCCCCCCCTGGAGAAAAAAAAAGTCAGGAAGAAACACTGTCTAACAGTGACATCAAACTTTCTGAGCAGACAATAATCTTTTGTAACAACTTTTTCATCTTTTGCAATATGTCCTTAATCATTATATTGATAGGTATAGAATCTTAAATCTTATGATCAAACTCTACTGGCTGCTATGTATAACTCACACAGACCCTATGTAAAAACTGGCTACACCAGAGAAATTCTTATCTTTGTCCTTGAGATGTATTTATATATGTATCATCACTAATGCAGATATTATAGTAGATTGAATTCAGATTGAATGGTAATTTAGCACCTGGATAAATTAAATTTCTACTAGGAACCAAGTTCTTTATGGTTTGCAGATCAAGTTAAAATTTTACAATCAATGGCATTAAGATGTATAAAAAGTTGCTCATTATTGTTCCATTGACTAATACTTACTTTGTACTTTAGTTTCAGTTCTGATCAGTAAAATTATGCAATTAACTTTCTTTACAAACTTATTTGGTGAAAAATAAACTAAAAACTTCTATGATCATTGTTTGACATTATTTTATTAATTCCATTTAGGAACAACTCCAATCTCCCCTCCCCCTTTTTACATGTTTTATGGAACTAGCCTCAAGTTTCAAGTGGGTCCAACCATTGCTAAGGCTTATGGTCACTTTCTTACTTTTGCAAGATCATAATAGATGGGTTTTTTAATGTAATTAAATGCATTGGTAACATGTTATATATAGATTTTATCTTTCTGCACTCCTACTCAATATGAACGTTATGCCAAATCTCAGACACCTCTCTACATGCTAGCTGTTTAAAAATAATTCACAGTAATGTTCTTCGCATTTTTATATAGGATTTAGAGATTAACCACACATAACAAATACATAAATAAATATTTAATTTTTTTTTAAACGGCACAAATAAATAAAATTATCAATTTGAAGATAAGAGAAAGACTATTGTTACATTTTGGTATCTTTAATTCCAACAAAATGCAATTTTTGGTTTAGTTGTTATTTAATTTTGTACTTATCCATAAATGACGTCCCACTTTTTTTGCCCATACTTACCTCCACCTCTCGCTCCGTCACACCTCGTCACAAAAAGCCAGACCCCCCACCCCTAACATGACGTCCCTCCTCAGCCTACAAGCCCCCTCAAAATTGTATATATATATATATATATATATATATATATATATATATATATATATATATATGTAACCCTCACTCAGTGAGAATGCTTTTATCCTTTGAGGCGTTGTGGTTAAGATGGGCTGACCCTGAGATTTAGGACATACTGACACCGACAGTTGTTGTCAAGTACTGTCTTTATTCAAAAATACATCGAGCCATGACGGCGATGTAGAACAACAGTAGTACGACGATTAGAGATGCATAATGGAACAAACCAAAACAGAAGAAAAATAACAAAAAAGCTGTAGCCCTAAAACAAATGTAAACAAAAAATTACATCAATAATAATACCACGTGTAGGCTACAAAATATACGGGTACAATAAAATATGTTGCAGCCAGTACACAGTACTGCCAACAAGTACCAATAAGTAGTACAACAATAAATACTTAAATAACTCTCAACGTAACTAGTGTGCAACATGCAGCACTAGCATGAATACACAAATAAGTATTCTACAATAAACATAATTTATATAACCACACTACCTTCATTAGGTCTACATTGTTATGTCTACCTCTTGGTACCGACACCCTCCGTGTCCACAGGCAGCAGCCTTGCGTGTGACTGACACGGCTAGGCACGAAACTACCCATAGTCACATGACATGGGACACAGGTAAAATCGCTCATAGCAGAGCATGCAAAACAACTACATCAACAGTTCAGTTGCGGTCCCCCCCCCCCCTTGGCTGGTAACCATATGTATATATATATATATATATATCAGAGGCGTAGCGGGGGGGGGGGTGCGGAACGAACTGGGTGACACCATTTAGGTTGGAAGACACCCGGGAAGGATCGCTACGCCTCTGGGGGGTGACATCATTAAGTGCCGCACCGGGTGACACCCGACCTCGCTACGCCACAGATATATATATATATATATATATATATATATATATATATATATATATATATATATATATATATAAGCTCACAACTGTATTTGGTGGGTGACATCATTAAGTGCCGCACCGGGTGACACCCGACCTCGCTACGCCACTGATATATATATATATAGGCCTATATATATATATATATATATATATATATATATATATATATATATATATATATATATATATATATATATATATATATATATATATATATAAGCTCACAACTGCATTTCGCAGAATTTAAATTATAACGAGAGCAAAATCCATTAACGGTTTTGAAATGTAAATATCGATGTCTTAACATCCAATGTTATAAATTGGTTGAAAATATACGCATTTCTTTGATTATTCTTGCTTAAAATATTTCTTCACATTGAGTAGACAAGAACGTAGTCCTACACATGAGCGACTAAAGTTTATATTCACACAGATACATGAATTCTAGATGTATTTCATTGAAAAAAAGTCAATAGAAATAAAGTTACA
>NW_026733091.1:15000-35604 GCF_028476545.2 Physella acuta
ATCAAGGGGGGTCGTCGGAGGAATTTTTTTTTCGTAATAGAGCTCATATAAAGAGAATTTCACTCGCGGTCACTTTTTAGCCCTCGTCGAGGGCTTTGAGTGTAACCGACAGATTTCCCTAAAGGTCAAGCCATTTACCTATAAGCATGCCAAAACTGAGCCAGATGTAAAGAGCGTAAGTGCCATAAAATCCGTTTTGAAATGACCCTCTGTTTTCCCCGTAAAATACAAAGATTATATAGGGAAATACGACTGGTCAGTTTTGACCCATTTCCCGATTTTTCCCGGACATGGCGAGTTTTTTGTGACACCCCAAGGTGTTCTCCTACCACCTCACAAAATTTCAAGGGGGGTCGTCGGACGAATTTTTTTTTCGTAATAGAGCTCATATAAAGAGAATTTCACTCGCGGTCACTTTTTAGCCCTCGTCGAGGGCTTTGAGTGTAACCGACAGTTTTCCCTAAAGGTCAAGCCATTGACCTAGGAGCATGCAAAAAATTAGCCAGATATACTGAGCTTAAGTACCCTAAAGTCTGCGTTGAAACGACCCTCTGTTTTTCCCATAAAATACAAAGATTATATAGGGAAATACAACTGGTCAGTTTTGACCCCTTTACGAAGTTTTCCCAGATATGCCGAGTTTTTTGTGACACCCCTAGGTGTTCTTCTACCACCTCACAAAACATCAAGGGGGGTCGTCGGAGGAAATTTTTTTTCGTAATATATCTCATATAAAGAGAATTTCACTCGCGGTCACTTTTTAGCCCTCGTCGAGGGCTTTGAGTGTAACCGACAGTTTTCCCTAAAGGTCAAGCCATTGACCTAGGAGCATGCAAAAAATTAGCCAGATATACTGAGCTTAAGTATCCTAAAGTCTGCGTTGAAATGACCCTCTGTTTTTCCCATAAAATACAAAGATTATATAGGGAAATACAACTGGTCAGTTTTGACCCCTTTACGAAGTTTTCCCAGATATGCCGAGTTTTTTGTGACACCCCAAGGTGTTCTCCTACCACCTCACAAAATTTCAAGGGGGGTCGTCGGAGGAATTTTTTTTTCGTAATAGAGCTCATATAAAGAGAATTTCACTCGCGGTCACTTTTTAGCCCTCGTCGAGTGCTTTGAGTGTAACCGACAGTTTTCCCTAAAGGTCAAGCCATTTACCTATAAGCATGCCAAAACTGAGCCAGATGTAAAGAGGGTAAGTGCCATAAAATCCGTTTTGAAATGACCCTCTGTTTTCCCCATAAAATACAAAGATTATATAGGGAAATACGACTGGTCAGTTTTGACCCATTTCCCGATTTTTCCCGGACATGGCGAGTTTTTTGTGACACCCCAAGGCGTTCTCCTACCACCTCACAAAATATCAAGGGGGGTCGTCGGAGGAATTTTTTTTTCGTAATAGAGCTCATATAAAGAGAATTTCACTCGCGGTCACTTTTTAGCCCTCGTCGAGGGCTTTGAGTGTAACCGACAGATTTCCCTAAAGGTCAAGCCATTTACCTATAAGCATGCCAAAACTGAGCCAGATGTAAAGAGCGTAAGTGCCATAAAATCCGTTTTGAAATGACCCTCTGTTTTCCCCGTAAAATACAAAGATTATATAGGGAAATACGACTGGTCAGTTTTGACCCATTTCCCGATTTTTCCCGGACATGGCGAGTTTTTTGTGACACCCCAAGGTGTTCTCCTACCACCTCACAAAATTTCAAGGGGGGTCGTCGGACGAATTTTTTTTTCGTAATAGAGCTCATATAAAGAGAATTTCACTCGCGGTCACTTTTTAGCCCTCGTCGAGGGCTTTGAGTGTAACCGACAGTTTTCCCTAAAGGTCAAGCCATTGACCTAGGAGCATGCAAAAAATTAGCCAGATATACTGAGCTTAAGTACCCTAAAGTCTGCGTTGAAACGACCCTCTGTTTTTCCCATAAAATACAAAGATTATATAGGGAAATACAACTGGTCAGTTTTGACCCCTTTACGAAGTTTTCCCAGATATGCCGAGTTTTTTGTGACACCCCAATGTGTTCTCCTACCACCTCACAAAATTTCAAGGGGGGTCGTCGGAGGAATTTTTTTTTCGTAATAGAGCTCATATAAAGAGAATTTCACTCGCGGTCACTTTTTAGCCCTCGTCGAGGGCTTTGAGTGTAACCGACAGTTTTCCCTAAAGGTCAAGCCATTGACCTAGGAGCATGCAAAAAATTAGCCAGATATACTGAGCTTAAGTACCCTAAAGTCTGCGTTGAAATGACCCTCTGTTTTTCCCATAAAATACAAAGATTATATAGGGAAATACAACTGGTCAGTTTTGACCCCTTTACGAAGTTTTCCCAGATATGCCGAGTTTTTTGTGACACCCCAAGGTGTTCTCCTACCACCTCACAAAATTTCAAGGGGGGTCGTCGGAGGAATTTTTTTTTCGTAATATAGCCCATATAAGGCGCCGGTCAGTCGAGGTCAGTTTTGACCCACTCTCCGTAGACTTTTTGCCGAACCGTCACCGGCCCTCGTGTTCTATCGCCATAAGGCACCTTCGTGCCAAATTTGACGCGCCTGCGGCGCCGGGAAGTGCCCTATCGGGCACCCGACCACTTTGCTTTATATATATATATATATATATATATATATATATATATATATATATATATATATATATATATATATATATATATATATATATATATATTTATTTATTATTGCCATAATAAAATTTATATACACAGTATTTAAGTGTTTAATATGTACTTAATATTATATATATATATATATATATATATATATATATATATATATATATATATATATATATGTGTGTGTGTGTGTTTGTGTGTGTGTGTGTGTGTATAGAATAAATATAATATTTGTATTTATATTACATTAATTTATGTATATATTAACATACGTATATTTAGGCCTTATATACTTTATATATAAATATAACATATATTAGTATCAATTAAAATTTTCATGTTTATTAATTTTGTAATATCCACTTTTTATCCTATTTTCAAATGGCACAGGATTTTATTCCTTTAAATTATAACCACCATGGAATTAAACATCGGCACTGATAGACCTGTCACGAATGTTGGGACTACACTTACTCCTCATACAATACAACAGCCTCACGATTTTTTCCAAGCTGCGGCGACAGGATGCCTAGGCATTGTCAAACAACATTTGATAAGAAATGCAAGTATTGTCCAGTGCGTTGATTCGAGAGGTAACAATGCTTTGATTTTAGCCTCTACCAATGGACATAATGATGTTGTTGAGCTGCTTCTAGAGTACAAGACTGACATTCATAGTAAAAACACCAACGGTTGGAACTCACTGATGAAGGCAGCTTCAAGTGGTCACATAACCACAGTGCAGTTACTTTTAAAGCACTCAGCGAATCAGTTCGATGTAAACACGCTAGGCAACAATGCTCTTATGATAGCCGCAATTTTTGGAAAAATTGACATCGCTGAAATCCTTCTAGAAAACAACGCAGATGTTAAAATAAAAAATAAGCACGGGCGGACCGCGTTATTTTTAGCTTCTCTGAATGGACATATGGCAGTTGTAGATTTGTTGCTAAAAAACAACGCAGACATCAACGACACTGATATTTATAAATGGAATTCTTTAATGGCGGCATCATCTAAAGGTCACACCCATGTTGTGTCGCTACTATTGAGCCACAACGCTAGTACAAAAGAAGTTAACAGCGAAGGACTGAACGCTTTTTTGATAGCAGTAGCCAACGGAAGGATCGAAACAGCCAATCAGCTTTTAAAACAGCCGGACGCCATCACTGTAACCGACGCGTATGGTCAAAATGCATTGCACATTGCTTCATACAAAGGAAGAATAGGAATACTCGATTTGCTGATAAATAATAAAATAGATGTAAATAGTAAAACTAAAAATGGATGTGACGCTTTAATGTTGGCCGCTGCTGAATGACATGAAATTATCGTGGACAAACTTTTAAAACTAAAATCCATCAGGGTCCAAGTTAACGATGAAGGTTCTGATGCTTTAACGCTAGCATGCGCTAAAGGAAATTTAAAGATTGTAAAATTACTCCTAAATAAGAAATTTCAAGTTTCACATACGAATAAGCAAATGCAGAATGCGTTGTATGTAGCAACGTTAAATGGATACTATGAAATTGTTGAAATATTAATAAGCAACAAGATTGATATCAATAGCAAATGTAAAGAAAGCTGGACTCCCGTAATGGCTGCCGCTTCTAAGGGCCATTTAAAAATATTAGAACTATTTCTAAAACACAATGCTAACCTTTCTTGCGTCAATGACGAAGGATTAAATGCTTTTTTAATCGCAGCTGCAAATGGAAAGACAGATGTTGTACAATTACTCTTACAACATAATGCAGATATGTTTTATAAAACTCAACAAGGGTTAAATGCCTTGCATTTGGCGTCTAGCTATGGTCATGAAAAAACAGTTGGCTTTTTACTCGAAAACAAATCAGACATCAACGTGAAGAATAAAAAAGGGTGGAGCTCACTGATGATTGCTTCAGAAAAGGGACACGTTAACACTGTAGAGTTGCTGTTACTAAAGAAAGCAGAAACTGACAACACAGATGAAAAGGGTTGGAACGCTTTACTGCTCGCTACTAATAACGGCCATCTTAGCACAGTTGAGGCACTCTTAAAAAACAATTGCAATCTTTCATGTGCAAATAATTTGGGAGACAATGCGTTAACTTTAGCATCGACTAAAGGCTACACGAATATTGTGGAGTTATTATTAAAATATAAAGCAGATATTGATTTTAAAAATCATAATGAATTCACCTCTTTAATGCTAAGCACTTTAAATGGACATGTTTCTACTGTAGAAATTCTCTTAAAACACGACGCGAAACCTTTCGTTATTAACAAAGATGGAAAAAATGCGTTTTCAATTGCTGTCGAAAGTGGTAATATTGATATTTTTCGGTTATTTTTTAACAAAAATGCTGGAGATTTTTCTAGCAGTCCTTATGCAAAGAATTCAATTTTATTGACCTCCTTTTGTGGAAAAACTGAGATGGTGGAACTTTTAATTCAGACCGGTGCTGATGTGAGTGTTCGAGATACTAAAAATTGGAATTCTTTGATGTATGCTGCGTCAAAAGGTCATGTCAGCACTGTGGAGTTACTACTCAAGCACAATGCAAATCAGTTTGACGTTAACGAAGAAGGTAACAATACATTAATGGTTGCTGCAGACAATGGAAAAGTAGAAATCGTCAAACTACTTCTAGAACATTGCGCTGATATTTCCACTCGAAATAAAGTGGGACAAAATGCTTTGTATTTGGCTTCCCTCAAAGGTCACAATGAAACAGTTAGCGTGCTAATTACACATAAGGCAGATATAATGAGTAAATGCAAAAAAGGGTGGACTTCTTTAATGGCGGCTGCCTCTAAAGGACATTTAAACACTGTGAAGTTACTGTTAAAGCATGGCGCGGACCCGTTAACTGTAAGCAATCTAGGTTCGAATGCTTTCATTATCGCATCGGCATTTGGTAAACTCGAGATAGTGAATCTATTTTTAAAATTAAAAATTGATGTCTTGTCTAAAAATAATAATGGACAAAACGCACTTTATTTAGCATCACAACGCGGACAAAATAAAATTATTGAGCTTTTGCTAAAAAATAACGTAGACATCAATACTAAAGACGATAAAGGATGGGATTCTTTAATGGCTGCTGTTTCGAAAAACCGCTTAAGCACAGTTGCTTTACTTTTAAAAAATAAAATAGACTTTTGCAATATAAACAACGATGGCTTTAATGCCCTCATGATTGCTGCTCAGAATGGTTGTGTGGATATTTTAAAATTACTTTTAGACCACAAATTTGACCAAACGTTGAGAGATACATCAGGAAACGATTCATTGATGCTTGCTTCTCTAAACGGACATTCGGAAATAGTTGAACTGTTAGTTCAGAGCGGGGGAGAAATTCACAACAGAAACAATGGAGGATGGAATGCCTTAATGTGTGCTGTTTCTAAGGGGCATTTAGAGACAGTTGAGATGCTTTTAAAACACCACGCAAACCCATCTGATATTAATGATGAAGGTTCTAATGCATTGATGATTTCCGTCGCCAAAGGACATGTGGATGTTGTAAGATTACTATTAAAACAAAACCCAGATACGTCGACCATTAATCAAAATGGACAAAATGCATTATTTCTAGCAGCGCTGGTTGGTCATTGCGAAATCATAAAAATATTGCTTGAAAGCAAAGCAGATATCCACAGCACAAATAATGTTGGATGGAACTCTTTAATGGCCGCAGCTTCGAAGGGTCACGTCAATGCGGTGGAGCTTCTTTTGCAACACAAAGCTAATGTTTTATCAAGAAATACAAATGGGCAGCATGCACTTCATGTAGCCTCACAACACGGGCATGTAGAAGTTGTCAAGCTACTTCTCGATAAATTAAACCTCAACGACAAAGACAAGAACGGTTGGACCAGTTTAATGGCAGCCGCCTACGAAGGGCATTTAGATACGGTTAAAACTCTTTTAGATAACGGCGCAATTCCGTCTGATGTTAATAATGACGGTTCAAACGCATTTATGCTGGCGGCGTTAAATGGTAAAGTTGAAATAGTTAAATTGTTTTTGAAATCTCAAGTTGATATTTTGGCAACCAATAATCAGGGACAGAACGCTTTATATTTATCATCGCTCAACGGGCACATTGAAATTGTGAAAATTTTGCTTGAAAACAAGGTTGATATCAACAAAAAAGACAACAGAGGCTGGAATTCTTTAATGGCAGCAGTATCAACCGGACACTTGTCTACTGTTAAATTACTTCTACAGAACAAAACAAACCAGTTTATTGTAAATGCATTTCATATTGCAGTAGAGTATGGACAACTAGAAATAGTACAATTACTGTTAAAACAGCATGTTAATGTTTCAATTGCGAACAAGTCGAACCAAAATGCATTGTTGATTGCTGCTTCTAAAGGTTATGACGACATTATCGAACTGTTGCTTAAAAACAAGGCAGATATTGCAAGCAAAAATAAAAGTAAATTGAATTCAGTAATGCTTGCTACTCTAAATGGACACACAAGAACCGTTCAGCTACTTTTGAAACACGGTTGTAGTCAGTTTGATGTAAATAAAGATGGATCAACTGCATTGATGATAGCTGCTGAAACTGGTAACGTAGACATCGTCAAACTGTTTTTGAAAGATAATTCTGATGTCTCAACAAAAAATAATCTTGGGATAAATGCACTGTACTTAGCTTCAATGAAAGGGCATATGCACATTGTGGACTTGTTACTGCAACATAAGGCAGATGTCCACAGCAGTGATAATGCGGGGACAAATGTACTAATGATCGCGGCATCAAATGGACATTTCGCTACAGTAAAACTTCTCTTAAAAAACGAAGCCCGCCTCGCTGATGTTAACCTACAAGGATATAACGCTGCAGATTTAGCTGCTATATCTGGGCATTCTCAAATATTGGATTTACTTATACATAAGAAGTTTGCATTGAATTCAACGAATCAGGGTCAATGGACAGAAGGAAAAATAAAAAGTTTGAATAGCAAAATCAGCCTAGATTGTCAATTATTACTATTAATCAATGCAATTTTGTTTTATGGTAAGTAAATATTCTGAAATTAGCGTTATTTGTTATTTACAATTTAATACAAGTATTTAAATTTTAATAGTGATATTAGTAAATATATTATAACATATTTTATTATGTATCATTGAATTTTATTTTAGAAAGACAGGAAGTAATTAAAGTGTTAATGTGCTACATTCAAGATACAAAAGAATGGAGCTTAAATAAAATCAACTTAAATAACATACAAAGGTATATTTTAAAGCTGACGTCCCTTTTTTATATTTTTATTTGTACAATCAGCTTTGTATTTGCTACTATCACAAATTAGTTCGCATTACTAAAATAGTTTTTATTCATTACATTTTCTTTCACATAAAATCTGGATATTTAAATTAATTTTAAATTATAATATTCATTATTGATTCGTTAACAATGTGTGATTCTTGTTATTGTAAAATCGCTCTGAAGTAATACAATTTCGTAAATTGTTATATTTTAAGCCCTACATTTCCACTAATACTGTTTACGGAGATTAACATTGCTGCAAATGCATATATCTTGATATAAATAGAGAAAAAAATAACCATTTTATAAATATTAATTTTATCGATCATTAAAAAAACAGCATTCATGTAAAAAAGTTCACTATTTTCTAGAATGCTGATAACACAGAGGACTATTACATTCAATAAAAAATTAACATCGCAAATGCACAAATATTGCTTATAATTTGCTAAGAAAATAATTTTATTTATAATTTGAAACTCTGATGAGCCTAATTTCTGTGCATTCTTTACACGACAAAAATGCTTAAAAATTCATTTTTAACATCTTGCAGTACCCTCAAAGTGGTAAAATATCTGTATGGACTTACGGAACATAAGGTATATATTCAGATAATTGACAGATTATTTATTTTACAACGTGATCAACATATTCACATTCGACTCTCTGGCAAGACACATTGAACAAACTCAGAAAATAAAACCGGCACTCATTTAACCCCTTCAAAGTAAACCAATATAATTGCAGATAATATTATAAATATTTAAAAAAGTACATGACTTGAATATATATATATATATATATATATATATATATATATATATATATATATATATATATATATATATATATATATACGAAAATATAAAATTTGCAAAAATAATAAAAAAGACACATACAACAATACTTATTCGTATCGTAGATGTAAATATAATGAAATATCTTTGTATACATACATTTGCATATTGGAAAACATATTCAGTGACATATATATATATATATATATATATATATATATATATATATATATATATATATATATATATATATATATATATATATCACATCTATCAATGTAAATACATTTTCGTTAGATGGTTCCAATTAAAGAAATACAGATCCACCTGGCTGAAGTTTTATCTGAATTTGCAAAGCCAAATGTGAATATTCATCTGTTTGAACACTGTGTTTTTGAAAAATGCTGTCATTTCATTTATATGTATGTAGACACGACTTCTAAGAAAAATTTGAGCCTAATAGCGCAAGACTTGGTAAAGTATAAATATGCAGGTTTGTTATCACTGGAATACTTGTTAAAATGAAATCATTATATTAAATTACTTTTTTAAGTAATGTATCGTTTCGAGTTGATAAATGGATTTATTTCATTACGATAGTTTATTTTTGTCGAGCTCTCTAAGTTTAAAAAAAAAATATCACCCAAATAAACTTAATATTTTAAAATATTTTTAAAATTTATTAAACTCTCAAAATATATATTTTTAAATATAGGTTAATTATAACTTAACCGATACTGTGCAAAATATAACACATTGATCAACTAGACGAGCACCATCGGCTTTCAACAAACCATTTCAATTAAAGTAATAAAAAAAAAAACCTACGGACACAGAAATCAAAGAATAGTTTGATTATTTTCTGAGCACACCTCTCGTCACTAATCTTTCTCAAGATTAATAAAAATATAGTATAAATACAGGTGTTCGATAGTTTACATAGCGATGAAAACGTAATGCTATTTCCAATAATCTGTTTTATTCTGTTAGTTTAATATATATATATATATATATATATATATATATATATATATATATATATATATATATATATTTACATATATATATATATATAAATATAAATATATGTATATATATATATTTACATATATATATATATATATATATATATATATATATATATATATATATATATATATATATATATATATATAATTGATTATATATACTCTTTGTTACTATTATCTAATATTATTTATATTTATTTAAGTATATTGTATAAATGTATATATCTATATTATTTTTTACTATATTTTAAAATATCTAGGTGATTTTTCTTAAAAAATATGAACGATGTTTAAGTATTATACATTATTAAATGAGTTCATGTGTATTAGAAATGTTGTAAAACTAACTGCTACATACTTGTATGAAGTCATGTTGAATTATTTTCAGAGCTTTCCGTTAAATATCTACAAATGTCTAAACTATTTGAATTCTCTGCACATTATTATATGGGAATAATTCTCGAGACAATGAAGGGGTTTAGCGATAATAACAGGGACTTTTTAGAGGTATTTATGTTTGACAATATTTGCTAATTTTGTTCTTATCTTTTTAGCGAACTGAGTCACATTTGATTGCAAACAAACAGTAATATTGTGTTCCTTTAAATATTTTTTGTTTATACGGAATTTCAATAAGGAATTTTTAAAATAATTTTAAAAACTTGCGTCTTGGCATTTGTGATGGAAGCGTAATAGAAAATTGAATGTCTGATGTGTCTAAGAAGTTAATTAGCATAATAAATAACATAAAGTTAAAGTTCTTGTAGATATTGAAAACCGAATGTTACACAATTGTTTTCTTTGTCATTGTGTTGATTCAATTCCAGTCTTTGGCTCAAAGTGGAATAGCAAAGGTACTAATAAAACATCTAGGTGACATAACAGAAAAAGAAATTAACCAGGTATGTATCAGTCATTTAAAATAAATTACACTTAGTTATAGTTGCAATGGAATATACTGTATAATTTTAAAAAAATGAAAATTTGTTTTTCAAAAACTTTTAGAATCACTCTCATAAACATCAATTTTTAATACACAAATAACTATTACGTATCAGACATTCCAGTAAAGATTATGAGTACGGAGTATTATAAAGTAATAAATATATGCTGCTAAATTAATAATGAGGTAATTTTTTTTAGAGCTTATATATTTTCATTGGCCTTGCTGTTGGGGTTTTATTCAATCTGACACTAATTTGGAATTTAGAAAACGAAAGGCTGAAACTTTTGAAGGTAATTCCTAATAACTTCCAATTGCATTAGTTAAAATTGCTTTGTTTTTTATATAAGCTATTTAAAACTTTTATATACCTATATATAATTTCAACTGTAAATAAACGACAAGCTATTTTTTTAGTAATTGTTTTTATTAGTTACGTTCTGTTTAATTGTTTGCTTTTAGATTTTGTCTAACTTAATGCATGTGAAAGACGATGAACTAGTGATGAGTATTAAAATATTAATCACATTCTTGGATGCCGAATGCGATGTTTTTGTTCCTACAAAAGGTTTACATTTTCTAATATATATTTAAGTTTACATTGAGATTTATCTGTATTTTACATTACGTTTATTGATTAGCCTTAAACATTTTTTCTGGCCCATACGTTTTATCTTTTGCCCTTTTTATATTTATTCTGCGAAATTAAAGCCCTTTTATTGGTTTTTTTTTACTGTCGATAAATTCAATTATTTTATAATATGCGAGGTACTTATTTTTATTTAAAGCTGAGCAAAATGTCCTGGACTTTAGGTATAATTTAATAGGTTAAATTTTGTTTTAGGTTTTGTTGAAAATAAGAATTTAATTGTTAGTCTCAGATATCGATTAATAATTGGAAATCCCCGGACCTATTGTATACAAACATGAGTGAAAACGTCGGTCACATCATTGCTTCAGCGATTGTGTAGTGGTCAAACTTGTTTATTTTCTTGTATATATTCTGTGGGCATTCATTTTTATTACATTCGATTGCAAAAATGATAATATGAACCATCTAACATAGGTTAATAGTGAATGTAAGTTAATTATATTTCTGTTAAAATATTGAAGATGACTTGGAAATGTTAAAACAATGGATGGAGAAAGCACTTACAGAAGAGAACAGAGCTTACAAAGGCTTTAGCTTATCCTCTTTAACACAGTGTCTGGAAAAGTTTTATTTAAAATCCAAAACTGGCTACAAGGTATTATAATATTCATTGTAGATTTGTGTGCAAGTTTTAAAAATGTGTTGTAATATTTGTTATTTGTTTATTATAAACTTTGCTCGAGTAGTTTACATTTATTTCTACATTTACATAGTGATAAGAAATCAACAATTACGATGAATATCATTACTGAGTGGAAATTTTTTAAAACTAACATTCATCGAAAGCTAGTAAACTGGAATTAGTTTTATATATAATATAATATTAAGTCTTGAAGTTGCTCTGACAAGTACACAATATAATTCTTCGTAGTTCTGAGTTTTGACATGTTTCTTAAAAACAGATGATAAGTATACGTGAGTTAAAAGAAAAGGTGGATGGGTAGCTTCAAAATGTTTAGAAATAGTATTCTCTAGAAAATATAGATTTTTTTTAGTAAATCGTTTACTTATAACTTTTATTGAATAATTATGTTAAAGCTTATTATTAAAACGTAATTTCATTGTTAATTTCCAATTTTAAAACCGTATAATTGCAGGGTTAAAATCATTTTTATACCAAATAAACACAGCGTTATTAAAATGACTCTGAAATTAATAATTTACATAGGAAATTAAATCATTGCTTTAAAACTTATTAATAAAACATCCAATTAAGTTACATTTGCTAACACTTTGCCTTGGATCTTAAAATATGTACCGACTTTTGAAAAGTTGTTCCATAATAGGAGTTCAAAATTTCGCTCGCTCGTTTCAACACATGAGAAAAACAGAACAACAAACAGAAAAGCAGTTAAACGAAAGCTTGAAATTACGCCAACGTTTATAAAATAATAAATGTATTTAAAATAACAGCCCAGAATTTACTTTTTTTTAACGGGACCAACATTTTGAAAGTTCAAAATACATTTTTTTAACATCTGCACTTAAAAATGTTTAGCGGAGTACATAAAACTATGTAGAATATTATGGATTCATACTTTTTTGGTTTAATATATAATACTTATGAACAGTGGGAATCCAAGAAATAAGTACATTTTTTAAGATGGCTTTTTTTGTCGTATTTGGCAAGGATCCCCGAAAAAAATAATATTTTAATGGAAACATCTACATTAATACCACTTAAGATAGATATAGAGAAATTATTGTTTCGTGTCTAATAATTTTTTTTACGGGCTCCTATCCTCTTTATTTGTTTCATCTGTATAGATACTGCATGCTACGCCAATGAGCAGCATTCACCTCATGCTGAATTCTAAAAATCTGGATGAGCAAGAAGCAACCCTAGATTGGATTAAAGCAATCGTCCGACAAAAATATGGGAAACAATTGATTCGGAGAAACGCTGATGTAGTTGACACTCTGAATAGACTGTCAATGTCTGACAAAAAATCGATTAAACAAAAAGCAAAATCTGTTATTTTGGTAATAAAACGAGAATTAATTCGAATACAAGACGATGAAGGTAAGGAACTACCTTTATTTTTTTATCACACTCTATGTTTTATTATATATATATATATATATATATATATATATATATATATATATATATATATATATATATATATATATATATATATATATATATATATATATATATATATATATATATACTAGCGTACCCGACCCCCGCGCGTTGCCGCGGGGATAGAAGAAAGTTTGACGAAATATATTAGAAGGATTTCACCAACGCGTTACCAATCATATGTTCTTAGAAGCGTGACCTTCTTTTCTAAAAATGAGTTATTTGAATGTAAACAATGCCTGTTCTTGGATCATAAATATCAGGACACGGGTTTACCTACACTACCGCCTGAAAACCTTGAGTGTACATTAATCACTCACCGAAATAATATGGTAGAACACACTTCGGTGACCGCCTCTGTGTTAGAGACGTAGAGGGGCGCTCTCAGGGCCCCCACCCCCCGATTACACTACCGCATAGGCGCGGCGTATGACACCTGGCTCCTTAAAACTATCAGACGCCATCGGCCTAATAGCATCCTGTTAATAATGATGCAGATTTCGTCATTCGCTAAAGTGACACAAATGAACAGGAATTTTTTCTTTAACACGTAAAAAAATTATTTGACGTGTTTTAAATATCAGTGTGACTGATGCAATATGCTAGCGTTACTAATGGTCTATTATTAGATGCTCGATCTCAATTTCTGACTGGATTGTCTAATAGTAGATGCTTATTGCATCATTCGCAAAGCGACGAAACTCTACAGTAGGCTCCTCATATTCAAAAAGTTATTTGTTCATCTTTGGCAAGGTGACGAAACTGTACAGAAGGATTTCCTCGCGTTACAAAGTTATTTTTAGAAGACTGTTGTAGTTTTACCGCTGAGTATAGTAGTACCCCTTACTCGCTATGCAGCACGCTCGATTAACGGATGCCAAATGCCAACATAGTCGCTCTAAAACTCTGGGCGCCAAACCGTGTATTGACGAAAGTTGTACCCTATATGGCGCCGCCCATAAGAAACTTTAGTTTTCTTTTTCGCAGAAATATTCTCGGGAGTATTCTTATCTACTTCCTAAAGTTTCATGGCACTCGGATGAACCGCATCCGAGTTTTATTTTTTATAAACCGTGTAAAGAGAAAAAAAATCGCTCCCCCCGGGGGGCGCCGCCATTGCATTATTAAACAACATTTTTTTGCAGAACCCTACCATTGAGTGATCTAATCATCTCCCCAAAGTTTCATGGTACACGGATGAACGATGTGAAACCGAAATAGACTTTTATTTTTATAAACCGTAAATAGAGAAAAATTGCAGCCTCCCGTGGCGCCGCCCTTGCGAAATTAAAAAAGGATTTTTTGTTTACAGAACCCTTCCCTGAATTGTTCTAACCAACTCCCCCAAAGTCTCATGGCTTTCGGATAACGGTGTCACACCAAAATCTACTATTTTTAAAAATATACCGTATATAGAGAAAAATCGCACCCTCCCGTGGCGCCGCCCTTGAGAAATAAAAAAATATTTTTTTACAGAACCCTTCCATACAGTGGTATAATGAACTCCCCAAAGTTTCATGCCTATCGGATGAACGGTGTTACTGCAATTCACTTTTATTATTTTTATATACCGTATATTGAGAAAAATCGGACCCTCCCGTGGCGCCGCCCTTGCGAAATAAAAAAATATTTTTTACAGAACCCTTCTATACAGTGGTATAATGATTTCCCCAAAGTTTCATGCCTATCGGATGAACGGTGTTACTGCAGTTCACTTTTATTATTTGTATACACCGTATATAGAGAAAAATCGGACCCTCCCGTGGCGCCGCCCTTGCGAAATAAAAAAATTATTTTTTACAGAACCCTTCCCTAGAGTGGTATAATGAACTCCCCAAAGTCTCATGGCTATCGGATGAACGATGCCAAACCAAAATCGACTTTTATTTTTATAAACGGTATATAGAGAAAAACAAATCGCGCCCTGCCGGGGCGCCACCCCTGCGAATTTGAAATTTTTTTTTTCGCAGAAACCTCCCCAGGAATATTCTCAACAACTTTCTTAAATTTCACGGCGATGTGATGAGAGGTGTAGTAATGCATAAAGGACAAACACACACACATACATTGCTTTATATATATATATATATATATATATATATATATATATATATATATATATATATATATATTTATATTTATATATATATATATATATATATATATATATATATATATATATATATATATATATATATATATATATACATATAGCGTTTTTTGTGTGGATGCAAACAATTCAGAATTAGCAAAACAAGAATGTATTTGTAATTTTTGGACACTACCTATTTATAGCAAGTGATTTTCATTTACAGAAATAATTTCTGCTGAGTTTCCGGATCATTGGGCAAAAGCTGACTTCATCGCCAGAGGCCAATTTGGTACAGTGTACCACATAGAAGACAAACTTGCTCCAGGCTTGAAAAAATACATAGCAAAATATATTGTGATTGAAAAAAATGCTACAGATCACTCATTGGTAACAACCTTTATTGATATTTACATACGTAATTATAAGTACATACATTAATAGACACACGTACACACACACGCATATACATACACACACACGCATACACACACACATACACACACACACATACACACACACATACACACTCACACACACACACACACACACACATATATATATATATATATATATATATATATATATATATATATATATATATATATATATATATATAAACTGTCTGCGGTATTTAAAAATTTATTGAATAATGCAATAGTTATGTACATTTTTTAAGTTGCATTTTTGCATGTTGATTTTTTGTATTTAACCTAAAGTTTTAACATATTTTCATAATGAAATGTTATCTCAGAATTTAATGGAATTAAGCATATTGATGAAAATAGAGCATGCAAGAATTGTAAAGTTCCATGGCTTCAAGAGGGAAACACAAAATAAACTTGTTTTATTTTTCGATTTCATGAAATATGTGAGATTTCTTTGTTTCATTTCGAGTTATAACTTAAACGATACAAATTAGGTATAATTAAATATTTTTATACTGTTTTATAATAGTCTGTATTAAATGATACTGTTATATATCATTTTGTAAATATATACTGGATGTGTTATGATTATTACTTAGACCTTTTTCTAATTTTTTCTAATTTAATACTTCTTCTAAAATATATAAATTAAGGAGTAGAAATGAAATGATATAAAACTATTTTAGTTTATGAGTTTAAATTTTTGTCGTAATTCGAACACTGTTAAAAATGTATTAAAGTAAGTTATTCTTTAATATTACAGGGATCCATCAAATCGTACATAAAAGACAAACCTTTGCAAGAGAAACAAATTCGTATTTTTACGCGACAAATCATAGAAGGACTTCACTATTTACACACATTTCAACCACCAATTGTGCACAGGGATATAAAAGGTTTCTTATTTAAGTGTAAATTTAAGAGTTAAATTTTAAGAGATTTCAAAGTTAACTGTTATGCAAAATTATGTATTTTTGTTTGTATATGGAGACTTTTTTAAAAGAAAAAAACTGTTTGTGTTACATTATTTAACAAGATAGCTCTGAAGTATAGCGAAAACCTGTGAAGGTGATATTGGTTTAAGTATTCAAAAGTAGGTTGCAAAAGTGAATGGAAACTCTTTTTTTTTTAATCTCGTGGTAAAATTGAAAAAAAATCTCAAAATTTTAAGTTTTGTGAAAATCAGAATTTATGGAGGATTTTTTTTCCTCAGATACAGCTAAGCTAAACTGTTCTGTATTCACATTAACTTTTCTTCTGTCATAACGTCTCAATAATTGGTTGTAGTGTTACTGTAATTTTTTTATAATGCTCCAACATTGTATGTGTATAATTGCAATTTTTGCGTTTTCGTGTCTATTTTATTTGTAGGAGATAATATTCTTCTGGAGAACGAAAACAGCGTAAAATTATCAGATTTTGGTACGTCTAAGCTGGTTAATGATTTCACTAAGGCTAAAACATGCGTGGGTACCGTAAAGTGGATGGCTCCAGAAGTAATGATTGCTGATCATCAGCAAACGTGCGGCTGTAATTCTGACATTTGGTAGGTAAAACGCTATAATTATTGTTTTTCTATGTTTTAACTACATATAACTATCATGAATACAATCATGTTGTTTTTAATCATAAAAAAAACTTTTTAAAACTGCAAATACTTTATACAGGCTACCAATGTTTAATAAATAACTTTTAAGAAAATACTTATTTAGCACAAAGATTGTCACAAAGCAAGAAAAGACTATATTTTTACCCCAAATACCATGTGACTGAATTTATATATATATATATATATATATATATATATATATATATATATATATATATATATATATATATATATATATATATATATATATATATATATATATATATATATATATATATATATATATATATATATATATATATATATAGTATAGTGTGTGTGTGTGTGTGCCTTTGTTGATTTCATGAAATCATTTTAGGAGCGTGGGATGTACAGTAATTGAAATGGCTACGGGGAACCCGCCATGCTATCAATATCCTGATACTTGGTATATTTTACATATCAGTAGTCCCAACAAGCCTTTATATGAACTACCTGATTGGTCGTCGCAGGAAATGATCAGCTTTCTAGACCAAACCTTGCAACATGATGTGATGAAACGCCCATCAGCAAAAACACTATTGGACCACCCTTTTACTGTCACAGAAAACTCCGACTGATGTTTATCTTAATTCAATGCTTATCGTTGATAAAACAAACAATGCGTTCAGTCTTAAGGACTGCTGTGTATTACAATTGTAGGGCATATTATTATCATTTTGTGTGGATTTTTTATATTCTTTTATGTTGGCCTATGTAATCATTTCATTATTTAATCAAGGTTAAATTATAATAGCGCCATGTTATATATACTAAGATTTATATAAACATAACACACAAATGGAGATTACCAAATTGCAATTTATGTAATGTTTGTATTTTGCATTTTAATAAATATATTTGAATTATATTAACTTACTCATTGTTTTTCTTACTTTAAAAAAAAATCATGTTTTTTCTTTCAATCAATGTATTTCTAATTCAAGTTCAATCTTATATGAATAAAATTGTTGTTTAAAATGTATTTTGCACCAAGAGAAAGATAAAACAATTGAGATTTCAGTTATGCCAAGTTTACTTTTGTTCATTCCAGCTTGATAAAGAAATATTGAATGTTATTTGTATTTAGTAACCCCTCAAGTTCGTTGATAAGTTTTCACTTTTTTTCTATGCGGTTTGTTATCACCGTATATTTTGTACACGATTTGGTACATGCATATAAGGACGGGTAAAGAAATATGTGATTTGGTACCTTATTCCACTATTACCAAGTTAAAGTAGGCCCACTGTTGTTCATTTAGAATCGTACTTTGTACAAGGGCGTTTGTTCTTGTGTGTAACATCGTTAGACATGCTAGAATTGACTTTGATTCCTAGTTTGTGTATAGTGGATATAGCAGATTAAAGTTCAATTATTCTTTTGTTACGAGTCTTTGATTTATTAAAGTCTAGTTTTTTGTTGCCCGTTTATACGTAAGGGATGCGCTTAACTGCTCTCTATGGGGTAAAAACAGTAAAATAGGAAAATATATTATACATTTCAGCTTAAGAATAAATATCAGTTTTTGTCGTCATCAATAAAGAAAATCACTTCTAACATGTAGCTTTTAAGTAAACTGATCAATTGTTAGTTTCCGTAAAAACAAGGAAAAAAACAAGTTAATTAAAAAAGTCTAGTGACATTTGTGCGCAATTTCCTTATGTTATCTAAAAATAGCTCTGACGTATAATGTTGGGGTGCGTTCAAGCTAGAAGAACAATCGGTTTGTAGGTGTTTATGTAATTTTAAAATTTGTGACCGAACGAGAGAATATTTTTGAAAACTTTCTTCGGCAATATTGTTCTAAATTATGACAGGAATCGATTGGTACATGTTTCAAGTCGCTAAGTGGTCTGGTTGCCGAGATATGGGCCAAAAACTGCTTTTTTTCGAGATTTTTTGGCTTTTCTGGGAAATCCATGAAAGAAACCCGGAATTTTTATGGCCTATGTTCATCCTCGTAACTTGCTTAACATAATTGCTTTTGGAACTAGTCATCGATATTGCTTCGTTGAGGAGGAGATACGACTTAAAGCTGCGGACACACATTCATCCATCCATCCATCCATCCATCCAGAAATGACGGGTTAATAAACGCAATTCTCCAGAATGGAAATTGCGCTAACAACTTTTAACACATGTCCTACTTATCCCTTCCCACTAGTATTGGGACATCAATTTAGGAAAATTCCCTAAAAATCTGAAACAATGTTGTATCGATTACAAGCAGCAGACATTTTACTTGTGTGTTTTTTTGCTGGATAAACTTTGATCAGCATCCTAAGTAGAATTTGTATTCCAGAAAAATTTTCTGATTGGGATTTGATTAAATAGGTGACCGCTTGGCGGAATAGCAGAGCTGACGCTTTAAATAACTATATCTACTCTAATTATGTTAAGAGTGTGTACGGTAATCGGGAAACCACAGTGCCACGAATATCACGATACTTGGTAAACTTTTAAGATCATTCGTGGTGCATTTATACAAACTAACTGAATAAGTATATCAGGAAATAAAAAGCTTTATGAACCTAACCTTACAATATCATGTGAAAAAACGCCCGTCTTTAAAAAAATATTTGAAACGCCCCTCATCCTTCCCCTTCCTCCTGTTTTACAGTGAAAGATAACGACGAATATTTAATTTTATAGCAAACTTTTATGTACAGAGCACATTTTCATAATGGTACGGATGTATTTTTACTACCATTACATTAATTCACTAAATGTATTTATTTGTATTGTATAATATTAGCCTAGAGAAAATTATTATTATGGCTTATGAAAACGCTTTATTTTTTTTAAACAAAGTTATACTTATTAAAAATGTTTACTCGGAGATCTACACAATTATTTTTTATTATATTTGTTGCCACTGTAAAATTATTAAATGTCTGTATATTTGAGATTAAACGATGTTTAATATATGAAGAATAGATACATGTTTATTTACACATTTTGTGTTCAGATGGTTTTAAAAATAGTATGGCTAAAACGGACAGCGGCCACACAAAAAGTCGGTTTTAATATTATTAATTTTT